>NW_028318013.1:1263636-1421590 GCF_062004578.1 Staurois parvus
ACTCTTTGAACGTACAATAGTGGTTGTGAAGCAGAAAGTCAGTTTATTGTACACAATCGGTCAATTGCAGCTTGCCGTTGGCTGGAAACTGTAAGTTTCTGTCACTGGAATGCACTAATCACCCAAAAAATATTACCGCCAGCCGGCGTGTAAATGGATTTAACTCTTTGAATGTACAATAGTGGTTGTGAAGCAGAAAGTCAGTTTATTTAGCACAATCGGTCAATTGCAGCTTGCCGTTGGCTGGAAACTGTACGTTTATGTCACTGGAATGCACTAATCACCCAAAAAATATTACCGCCACCCGGCGTGTAAATGGATCTAACTCTTTGAACGTACAATGGTGGTTGTGAAGCAGAAAGTCAGTTTATTGTACACAATCGGTCAATTGCAGCTTGCCGTTGGCTGGAAACTGTACGTTTCTGTCACTGGAATGCACTAATCACCCAAAAAATATTACCGCCAGCCGGCGTGTAAATGGATTTAACTCTTTGAACGTACAATAGTGGTTGTGAAGCAGAAAGTCAGTTTATTTAGCACAATCGGTCAATTGCAGCTTGCCGTTGGCTGGAAACTGTACGTTTATGTCACTGGAATGCACTAATCACCCAAAAAATATTACCGCCACCCGGCGTGTAAATGGATCTAACTCTTTGAACGTACAATAGTGGTTGTGAAGCAGAAAGTCAGTTTATTGTACACAAATCGGTCAATTGCAGCTTGCCATTGGCTGGAAACTGTACGTTTGTGTCACTGGAATGCACTAATCACCCAAAAAATATTACCGCCAGCCGGCGTGTAAATGGATTTAACTCTTTGAACGTACAATAGTGGTTGTGAAGCAGAAAGTCAGTTTATTTTGCACAATCGGCAAACTGCAGCACCAACTGTGCACGACAGCCACCAAAAAAAAAAAGGGTGTATGTCACTTTAAATTTTCGATTCTTTGATAGCTGTGGCCCTGAGTAACGATTCTGTGTCCCTGAGTAACGATTCTGTGGCCCTAAAGTCTCTGTGGCCCTAACTCTGTCCCTTAATACAGACAGGTCTGTCTCTCTTGAATGACCGGAGGCTAATGGAGAATTCTAAGATGGCCGCGATTTATAGCTCCACCATTACACAGTGCTGGCTGGCTGTTGATTGGCTAATGCGATCACATGTCATGATTCATGACTCATGAATGCATTATGGGTCAGCGCGCCTTGTCTGCGCGCCTTCCCAGAGATCCCCGCCCCATCTTCTCTGTCCATTTTCTCCTGTCGCCACACATGTCGCCGCCATTTTTGGGAAAATTCGATTCGTGCATCCGAAGTTTGCTAATCTTCGGATTCGTCGCGAATTGAATTTTTCCAAATCTTCGGAACGAATTCCACTTCGTCATGTTCGATTCGCTCATCTCTAATTATGAACAGCTTTATACGTCAGTGTTAGCATTTTAAATTGTATCTGTTGGGCAATCGGGAGCCAGTGGAGGGATTGGCAGAGGGGGGTGGCAGACACGGAGCGGTATTTAACCCTAACCCTAGTATTTAATCCTAACATTTAACCCTAGCCCTAACATTTCATCCTAATCCTAGCATTTAACCCTAACATTTAAAGCTAGCCCTAACATTTAACCCTGTAACATTTTATCCTAACCCTAGCATTTAACCCTAGCCCTAACTTTTAAAGCTAGCCCTAACATTTAACCCTAGCCTTAACATTTTATCCTAACCCTAACATTTAATCCTAACACTAACATTTAACCCTAGCATTTAATCCTAACCCTTACATTTAACCCTAGCCCTAACATGTAACCCTAACCCTTGCCATAACATTTAACCCTAGCATTTAACCTTAGCCCTGACATTTAACCCTAACCCCTAACATGCGACTTTGGACACATAAAGTTTCCCGCACTACTGTGATGTGACTTTTAATGCTGCTTGAGTGCCAGTGTAAATTTGCATCAAGTGGCACTACATGAACAGAACTGTCATACGTTCCTATTAGCAAAGAAAAAAAAAGAAACAAAATGCACCAAAAGAGCAACACTTGTGTATTTGTCCCTGGACATCTTACAGGCATTCTTACCATGCTGCGCTTTCATGGCCACTGTCCAACTACTGATGATCCCTGAGCAGGAGCTGTAAGAGAGGTCCTCCTTTTCATGTCAGGCTCTACAACCAGGTATGTGACACAAACTGAGAATGTCCATGGAAAGCTTGTGGAGCAGCTTGCAGTTCCTGCATCAGAAAAGATAGTGGTGCCATTCACATCCAGCAGGTTTATTGTGCTCCAGGAAGATAATTTACAGAGCTCCCAGGCTGCTGAACTTCTATGCCCTCCCCTCCCGCCTATTCACAGAAGCCATTGTATAAAACTACAAAGGCTTCTGTGAATGGGAAGCAGAGGGGAAGGGCATAGCTGCTCTGTGTGCATCTCTCCTCTCACAGCTGTATGAGTCCTCTGGGAGTGCACATATAAGTAAAAGAGAAGGCCAGGAGGTGACATGCATCCAATTGGACTTAACTCATAGTGTGCCTGCTGTTTTTGCAAAGTTCCTGGAATTTAGGTTCCATGCATGCTAGCATTTTTTATAAGCCCAAAAACACTAGAAAAAAAGTTGGATAAAAAAACGCTGATAATAACATTTTTGTGCTGGCTTGTAGCAGCATTGTAGTAGCATTTAGGAGTGTTGAGTTTTGTTAGTGTTTTTATAGCACTTGTAGGAAAATAAAAACTAGCAAAAAGCTGTTAGGAGCATTTTAATAGTATACTGGGCCTTTCAGGGTTTTTTTCTGCCAGAAAAACTCTACAAAAACAATTTTCCTTTCTGCTCCTAAACGCTGATGCTTGAAAAGTGCTACTAGCCTAAAGCAGTGTGCATGGGCACAGGATAACACTATTTAGCTTCTAGGAGCAGAAAAAAATTGATGTTACAAATTGCTGTTGCTTTTACAACAGTAACATCAGGCTGTATATGCAGTAAAGCATGCACATTCTACTCACTATGGAACCTAAGGTGTTAATCCTCCACATTGTGGAAAAAGGCTGTTTGATCCTGTCTTCTCTGATCCTCCCCTTCTTCTACAGTCTACCTGCTGATAGTACAGAACTCTAGGGGTCACTCTGCACATGCTCAGTTTGGTGTCTATTACTAGTTTTTTCTTTGGGAGGGTGCATGTGATCAGTACAGGGCCAACCAGCACTGTCCAGAGGGTCAGGGGTTAGGCAGCCTCATAGGACAGTCAAAGGAGAATGAAAACTCCTCCTACAAGATTAACCAGTGCTCAGCTGGACACTGAAAGGAGTAACAAGACTGCTCTAACTGCTGATGAGAAAAGGTATTTAGCAGTTTATATTTATTAAAATAATTGCATTTCCATGTTGTGTGTACTGTGGGAGAGCAGATATAGTGAATGCAGGGTCCTGGGTTTAGTAACTTTAAAAAAAACCGCCAGTGTGCATGGAGCCTAAATGGTGGGTTTGGGTTAAAGTTTTTACTCCGTGAAATGTGTTCTTTTATTATATAAACTCAAAAGTCCCGGTTTGACATGAATGCCACTCGTACTTACCTGCCTTTAGAAGCACTTTAACCCTTTGACGCTGATCGTACGAAAATTAGTGGCCTCACAGAACTGGGCTTTTATCTGTGGTGCTGCTAGATTTGTGTACCTTTGTGTTGGGAGCACACCGCACTGCGTGCTCCCAACACAAAGTCCGGGGTGTCAGTAAGAGCCCCAGGTCCCATTCTAGCAATCAGGACCTGGAACTCTCGATTCTGGGTCACATGATCGCTGTGATAGCCTCTGATTGGTTATCACAGTGATCAGTCACTGTGAAGCTCGTCCCCCCTTTGTTTTCTCTCCCTGAATGGAGGAGAGATACATCGTATCTCTCTCTGTCCTTTTCAGAGAAAAAAAAGTGTGTTAAAAAATAAATAAAAAAAATAATAATAACAAACACATATATATATATATATATATATATATATAAAAATAAATACCTAGATCAAGGCTTGATCTAGGTCAGTGCCAGGGTTAGTGTTTGGGTCAAGGTCAGTATTTTATTTTTTTGGTCAGGATTTTTTTTTAAATGTTTAAATTTGTATCAGGATAAAAAAAAAAAAAGCAAAATGCACACTATTGTTTCGGGGCCGTACTACAGGTACAAACAACAACTAACATACACACATGTGGTATCGCTGCGATCATCAGGAGCAGGATAAATTATTTTGGGTTGTTCTTTGCGCAGTGGTTATGGTAGTAGCAAGAAATATACAGCAAAATTAAAAAAAAAAATGTTTTTTAACTATTTTGAGTCAGTTTTCCTTTGTTAACCACTTGAGCACCTGAGGATTTACCCCCCTTAATGACCAGGCCTTTTTTTGCTGTTTGGCGCTGCACTAATTCAAATGATAATTGTGCGGTCATGCAATGCTGTACCCAAACGAAATTTACGTCCTTTTTTTCACACAAATAGAGCTTTCTTTTGGTGGTATTTGATTACCTGTACGCTTTTTATTTTTTGCGCTATAAACAAAAAAACCACGAAAATTTTGAAAAAACCCAATATTTTCTACTTTCAGCTATAAAAAATATATCGTAAACTCAAAGTTAGTCATAAATTTAAGCCAAAATGTATTCTGCTACATGTTTTTGGTAAAAAAAAATCCCAATAAGTGTATATTGATTGCTTTGTGTGAAAGTTATAGCGTCTACAAACTATGGTATAGGTACTGTAATTTATGGCTTTTTTTGTTATACAGTGCTGCACTAATTCAAATGATAATTGCGCGGTCATGCAATGTTGTACCCAAACGAAATTTACGTCCTTTTTTCACACAAATAGAGCTTTTTTTTGGTGGTATTTGATCACCTGTGCACTTTTTATTTTTTGCGCTATAATAAAAAAAAACACGAAAATTTTGAAAAAAACAATATTTTCTACTTTCAGCTATAAAAAATATATCGTAAACTCAAAGTTAGTCAGAAATTTAAGCCAAAATGTATTCTGCTACATGTTTTTGGTAAAAATCTGTTTTTGGTAAAAATCTGTTCACTGTAATCAATGACACTGGTGAAAGGGCAGTGAAGGGGTTAACTGGGGGGGGGAGGGGGCGATCAAGGGGTTAAATGGGATTTCTGGTGCACTAGCGGGCAAACTGGCGCTATCTGGGAGGGGCGCTAACACTATCGGAAGTCGCCAGCGACACTGATACAGTGATCTGTAAAAATCGGTTCACTGATCAGTGACACTGGTGACAGGGCAGTGAAGGGGTTAACTGGGGGGGGGGAGATTAAGGGGTAAATGGGATTACTGGTGTAATAGCAGGCAATCTGGTGCTATCTGGGAGGGGCGCTAACACTATCGGAAGTCGCCGGCGACACTGATACAGTGACCAGTAAAAATCGGTTCACTGATCAGTGACACTGGTGACAGGGCAGTGAAGGGGTTAACGGGGGGGGGGGGGAGATTAAGGGGTTAAACGGGATTACTGGTGTACTGGCGGGCAATCTGGCGCTATCTGGGAGGGGCGCTAACACTATCGGAAGTCGCCGGAGACACTGATACAGTGATCAGTAAAAATTGGTTCACTGATCAGTGACACTGGTGACAGGGCAGTGAATGGGTCAACTCAGGGGGGGGGGGGCCATCAAGGGGTTAGACGAGACTACTGGTGTATTAGCGGGCAATCTGGCACTATCTGGGAGGGGCGCTAACACTATCGGAAGTCGCCAGCGACACTGATACAGTGATCAGTAAAAATCGCTTCACTGATCAGTGACACTGGTGACAGGGCAGTGAAGGGGTTAACGGGGGGGGGGGTAATTAAGAGGTTAAATGTGTCCTCTAGAGTGTTCTGTCAGTGTGTAGTGTTTTACTCACGTTTAAATGTTTCTTCTTCTCTGTCTGGAATGTGTCCAGGCAGAGAAGAATTACATCATATCCTGCCCTGTGTAAATGTCAACACAGGACAGGATAGGACAGGGACCGATCATCCGATTTCAGCCAGAAATCACTGGTTGAAATCTAATGATTGATCCCTCCTGGATCGAATGGTGCCAACCGCGGGTCGGCGGGAGCGCGCGCGCGCCCCCTACCCGAGAAAGTGTCGGGAGCGCGCAGCCCGTTTTAAAACATGCTTTTGCGCTCCACTGCCGCCCTGCACACGTATATATGCAGTGGCAGGGCGGCAAGTGGTTAATAAAAAAAAAAAAGTCTGGAGATATTCATTACCATTTACCATCAAATAAAAGCCGAATTTGTCGTGAAAAAAAAACAAGGTATAATCCAGCTGGATGCACAAAGTAGTTGTGATGATATGTACGGTTTTACTAACACATGTCAAAGTTGTAAAATTATACTTAGGCGTTAAGATTTGTTTTACCCTTAGGCGTGAAGGGGTTAAGGAAGCTCTGCGGTTTTGGCGCACTTTCTGAAAGCGCACCATAATTGTGGGACATAATAGAAGCCTAAAGAAGGGTACACACTATAAGAAAATCGGACGAGCAATCATTCAGTTTTCGACTGTTCACATCATGTTGTACCCGAGGTTGGTAAGAATTGTACGAAAATTCTTGAACGACGTAGAATTGTTTGATGTAGAAACGTAATACGTAGATTATTATTGTTTATTGTTTCTGATCATGCGCAGTCTTTCCTCTTCTATTTCTCTAGTACAAGAACAGTACACGTTAAATGAAAATCGTTAGTTCAGATCACGTACAAGAAACACTTTGGGGTTTGTCCTTTCAGAAATTTTCCTTTGGAAGGTCTTGATTGGCTGTTGAAAGTTGTGTACGTGCTATACGAAAATTACGATCGTTCCTTGTAGGGAAACTATCGCCTGACTTTCTTATAGCGTGTAGCGCAAAAACTGCAAGATTAGCTGCGTTTTGCCCAAAGTGCAGCGGGCAGTGTGACTGAAGCTGCCCTAAAAATTCAGTGGTATATCAATCAAATGGGTTATCAGCTATTCATTGCTTATGCCTGTCTGGAAGAATCAATTGGAAAAGAAATTGATGGTTTATTGAAGTGTGTGTGGCCACCATTGGTTGGATAGGCCGCTGTGACCTGTGCTGGGCTCTCCTCTGTCCTGGAATGATGTGTGTGCTCCCTCCACCTGCCATGACACACACATGTACACAGCTCTCTATACACCAGCTCTGCCTGCAGTGACATCACCGTCCTCTCCCCGCCTCACTCCCATCACAGGACAGGGAAGAGCAGGCAGTACAGGGCGGCCTGTGTCCGGGGGACAGTAGAGGGAGGCCTGTAAAGGGCAGTATAGCACGGACTAGGGCCGGCCTGTGTCCAGGGGGCAGTATAGTACGGACTAGGGCCGGCCTGTGTCCGGGGGCAATAGAGGGAGGCCTGTGGGGGGCAGTATAGCACGGACTAGGGCCGGCCTGTGCTCGGGGGGGGGGGTAGTACAGGGCAGACTAGGGCCCGGTTGAGCCATGCTGTGGGGTGAGGGCCTGTTGCTGTCCTTCTCGGGTCTCTTCGTGCTCTCCTTGCTGCTCACCCGCAGTCCTCTCCTCTCCTGTCTCCTCCTCAGCGGGCTCTACCTCCTCCTGCTCTTCTCCCGCTTCCCCCCAGTGCCCGAGTCCCGGGCTTCCCATGTGCTCCGACCCGGGGGGAAGGTGTCAGTCATCGCCCACAGAGGAGGAGCCCATGACGGCCCTGAGAACACCTTGGCTGCCATTCGTCTGGTCAGTACGTGAATGAACCCTGTGTGTCTGTTCTGTACTATGGGATGATATAATGGGAGCGGAGAACTGACAGAGCCTTGGAGGGGCCCAGGCAATACTGAGGGCCCATTCACATTGTGTAGGACGTATATATGAAGGTGACTTTCCTCATGCCTGTCTGTGTCCATGGCTACAAGATTTCATGCTTTTTTTTTTATACATGCTGACCCAACCCCTCTTTTAGCTGTATACTGCCATTCATTGGGGTTTATTTGCTAAAACCGGAGAGTGCAAAATTAGGCTGCCTTGCACTTTGGACATTTAGCCCCATGGATGGCTCTGCGCCCCATTGCTGGAAGCCAACGCTGTCATTTAGGGCTCATTCACACAGGGAGCTGTACTTTGGTTCCATTCATTTCTACTGGGATATGTGGCCTCACAAACACAGCCACTGTCTTCCTAATATGACGTGGGTGAGTGCAGGTTCCCAAACGCATACAATGTGGGTTCAGGGATCTGCCCTCACCCACATATCTTATTCGAAACACAGCGGCTGTGTTTGTGTGGCCGCAGGTCCTATTACAAATTATTGGAACCCCAACACCTCGGTACACACAACACCTGTGCACCCCCATGCAGTAGTGTATTTTGTTTTTGTGCTGCCCTAGGCAAGACTAAAATCGGGCACAAGAGGAAGGCAGCGTGACGGGGAGGGCAGCATGATAGGGGGCAGCGTGATGGGTGGGGGGGCAGAGAGACAGGTAATGGGGGACAGGTGAGGGGCAGTGGGGACAGATGGGGGGTAATGGGACAATGGAGAGGAGGGGGGAAGTGGAACAGGTGGGGGCAGTGTGACGGAGAGGGGGCAATGGTACGGGGGAGGGAAGTGGGACAGGTGAGGGGCAGTGTGTCAGGGGGACAGTGAGACAGGAGTGGGGAAGCACCGGTCCTCCAAGCTCTTACCTTTCCAGCAGGGGCTCCTCCAAAAGGTGTCAGGATTATTTCAGGAAGGGTGCCTGTCCCATCTCCCCCTGGATCTCCGGCGGCAGATGCAAAAGAGCTCCTCCACCCTGACCTCGTACTTTTCTTCCCCTTCGGCTGGCACCTTCTGGCCACCCTGCACATCGCAGCGCACGGGCCCCGGCCCTCACGCGCTCTGAGCACACACTGGGGATCCGCCCACCACTCTTCTCTCCTCTGCAGCCGGTCCCTTGGCCCGGGTGACCCTCCTTATGTGTTGGCTTGGCTGTACCCTTACCCATGGCAGCTCTGCCGCTGACACACACAGTGTCCGTTTTGCCCGGGGGGCGTGCTGCCCTAGGCAAACGCCTTGTTTGCTTCGTGGCAGATACAGCCCTACCCCCATGCCAGGAAAACACAGACCTGTATAGGGCCCTTAGGCTACTTCACAGTGTTTTGTTGCAAAAATGCATGTGCAGTAAAAAAAAAGAAACCATGCAACTGTGAGTGCGGTTTTTTTTTTTTTTTTTTTTTTTTTTAAATGCATTTGTTTACTGCACCAAAAATGTAGCAAGCAGCTGCATTTGAAAAATGCAACTGACAAGTCTGAAGAGTTCCAAAGAACTGAATAGTCATTTTGTAACACACTAACAGAAGAAAACTGGACCAGTGTGAAAGCAGCCTGAAGTGCCCCCCCCTGTTAACCAGCCCTTACCTTCCTCGCCTCTTAAAGTGGAACTTTAGTCAGAAAATGAAGTCCTGCTAGTTCACTTCAGGCTGGCCCCTATTGAAGGTATAGCTATGTAAGACATTAAAAATAACTGCCTTTTAAAATCCAATAATACTCTGTTTCATCCTGCTCTGCACATGCTCAGTTGCTCTTTTTTTTGCTCTTTACTGATTTTGTAGAGGCCAATCTGCTGACAGCCTAAATATTTACTGCTGCTCAGGGGCTCTGGGCATCAGCAAAATGGCAGTCTCCAGGCAGAAGAAACAGGAACAATACTAGAGGCAATTTACAGCACACACTAATTTTGGTAGTATAATTATCAATGTGTTTTTATGTTCCTTGCTAAAGAACATTTTTTTTATCAAGTTGTTATGGGTAAAATTCTTGTTTAGAGTGGAACTAAAGTTGACAGTACTTACCCTTCAGTGGTCCAGCACCAGCATATTGTCTTTGGCTTCTTCCGTGTGCCAGTTTACAGCCATCTGGGTTGGCCGACATGGGATAACATCATGCATGAGTTCAGTTATCCCTGCACTGCACACAGGCACTGTGCTGGAATGTAAACAGAGCTGCGTATGCACATCTCCATGTATATTTTAGGCCCCGTGTACACTGAGGCTCTTCTAAATTCTTTTTTCCCGACAGGAGAAAGGCAACCTAAAAAACACCCCTGAGCTGCATTTTTGCAAACACAATTCAGAGTGTCAAGCACTTGGGCATTTGCTCATTTGATTGGCCAGAAATTAATTTAATTTATTCGAGCCAATGAAAGGAATAAACACATGTAAGTCCCAATAATTGTGCAAATACGGTATTTTTCGCTCCATAAGACGCACCTGACCATAAGACGCTCCTAGGTTTTAGAGGAGAAAAACAAGAAAAAAAATATTCTGAACCAGTGGACTGCAGACACAGTACAGGAGACGACCAGAGACTGCGGACACAGTACAGGAGACGACCAGAGACTGCGGACACAGTGCAGGGGATGACCAGAGACTGCGGACACAGTGCAGGGGATGACCAGAGACTGCGGACACAGTGCAGGGGATGACCAGAGACTGCGGACACAGTGCAGGGGATGACCAGAGACTGCGGACACAGTGCAGGGGATGACCAGAGACTGCGGACACAGTGCAGGGGATGACCAGAGACTGCGGACACAGTGCAGGGGATGACCAGAGACTGCGGACACAGTGCAGGGGATGACCAGAGACTGCGGACACAGTGCAGGGGATGACCAGAGACTGCGGACACAGTGCAGGGGATGACCAGAGACTGCGGACACAGTGCAGGGGATGACCAGAGACTGCGGACACAGTGCAGGGGATGACCAGAGACTGCGGACACAGTGCAGGGGATGACCAGAGACTGCGGACACAGTGCAGGGGATGACCAGAGACTGCGGACACAGTGCAGGGGATGACCAGAGACTGCGGACACAGTGCAGGGGATGACCAGAGACTGCGGACACAGTGCAGGAGATGACCAAGAGACTGCGGACACAGTGCAGGAGATGACCAAGAGACTGCGGACACAGTACAGGAGATGACCAAGAGACTGCGGACACAGTACAGGAGATGACCAAGAGACTGCGGACACAGTACAGGAGATGACCAAGAGACTGCGGACACAGTACAGGAGATGACCAAGAGACTGCGGACACAGTACAGGAGATGACCAAGAGACTGCGGACACAGTACAGGAGATGACCAAGAGACTGCGGACACAGTACAGGAGATGACCAAGAGACTGCGGACACAGTACAGGAGATGACCAAGAGACTGCGGACACAGTACAGGAGATGACCAGAGACTGCGGACACAGTGCACTTTTTTTTCCCCAAAAAAGGGAGGAAAATGTCAGTGCGTCTTATGGAGTGAATATAAAGCGGCCGGTCCGGTATTTCTGCCGCCACCATGTCAGAATATCGGGCCGGCCGCTCAGCTCTTCTCTCCTGCATGACCTTGCCTGTTCCTCGCTCCAGCACTGTACAGTCTTCCTGCGCTGTCTTCTGCGACAGCCGGGTGCCCACTGCGCATGCGCGAGAAGCGCTGCGCTTTGTGAATGGCCCGGAGCCTTCTGGGACCTGTCATGTGTCCCAGAAGATGCCGGACCATTCACAAAGCGCAGCGCTTCTCACGCATGCGCAGTGGGCACCCGGCTGTCACAGAAGCCAGCGCAGGAAGACTGTACAGCGCTGGAGCGAGGAACAGGTAAGGTCATGCAGGAGAGAAGAGCTGAGCGGCCGGCCCGATATTCTGACATGGTGGCGGCAGAAATACCGGACCGGCCGCTTTATATTCGCTCCATAAGACGCACTGACATTTTCCTCCCTTTTTTGGGGAAAAAAAAGTGTGTCTTATGGAGTGAAAAATATGGTATATAAAAGTTCCAAAAAAATTGGAAGTTCCAAAACAAAACCCCAAAGAAATGCCCATCCGCATCCGGTGTGAATATTAAGTGATACAGTAGTAAATCTTCTTATCCATAGCAATTCTCTGTGCGTAGTGCTCCAATTATTGCTCCCCCTCACCACAGATAATTGACCACCTAGAATGGAATTTCATATATCGCATGAGATGTTGCAGCGCTTTCCTGCAGGAAAGTTGTCCATCTGTGTGGTCTTGACGCCTCTATATGCTGATGACAGACTCCATAGAGGTGTCAAGACCACACAGACTGCCAACGTTCGTGCAGGAGAGCGCTGCAACATCTCATGCGATATTTGACCTACCATTCCAGGTGGTCAATTATCTGTGGTGAGTGGGGCTCTGGAGGGGGAGCACTAATTGGAGCACTATGCACAGAGAATTGCTATGGATAAGAGGATTTACTACTGTATTACTTATTATTCACAACGGATGGGGGTTTCTTTGGGGTTTTTTTTTTTGGAACTTTTATATGTTTGCACAATTATTGGGACTTTAATATATATATATTGTTTTATACAATTTCACTGTATACACAGTTTCATGGCATTGTATATGTGCTATTTTTAGCACTATTGTCTTTTAAGCACCTTGTACTTATTGGTTTATTTCGGATTTAGTCACTGGGGAGGAGGGATATAATTGCCAGCCCATGGGGCATTATAGCACATGCACATTTGTGGGGACCCTTTGTATAGTAGGGAGTTCATTAATTTAATTATTTAAAGTAGGTTTTGGAAGAGACAGTGCAGCAATTTTATATTTGCACTCACACATTTGTTCACCGGTACACATTTGTGATTTTGCTAGCAGCAGCCAGTCTAATTATCAGTCCTCTGCGCAGGTTATACTCACATATTTTATATAACCCAAGAAACTAAGCAATAGAGGATAAAAAAAATCACGGGGGAGGAGGGAAGTTCTTTTTAATTGCTGGTGAATCAGTCATTGTCGATTAAAGAATATGTTACCCCAACATTTCATATTCCTGATATGTGCCTGCTGAACCATGTATTTGTATGAAAACTATCCTGTTCCCTTTGTATTGCTTCCTTTGTGTGAAATCCCTGGTGATCCTGCCAGTCCCTCTGCTTTCCTATTAAAAACTGACCACACTATCCATGAGAGCACAGAATGTTCACTTTTCAATATGTGCTGGGAACTTATCCTGCTCTTCAATGGTCAGACTTGTGCTGACATGCCCCCCTCCCTCATCCCTGCACAGCCATTCACTAGGAAGATCGGTGTGCTGCTATTTCTCCTGAGCTCCTTATGCAGCTGAGAACAGAGATTGTGATCACTTATGAAAAAGGTATTTATAAGTTGTTGTTTTTTTAAATATCTATACACAAATGTTTTGCCTTTCGTTTCTATTTTAAACTAAAGGGTTAACATATGCTTTAAGGTCTCTTGCACATTGGTGTCTGAGTCTGTGCAATATAAAGTCCAGATTCTTTCCTTCAAGTAGGAAATCCAGGTGCTGTGTATAGCCACTCGTAGGCATGAATGGCTGTACTTTGGTATAGAATACAGGCATATGCTGTACACAGCTCCTGGACTTTTTTTGGGCAGGGGAAATTAGGGATGCACTGAAATTTTGGTGGCCGAAACGTTTCATCCAAAAATACCCCTTTTCGGCCGTAGGCCGAAATGAAAAAAAGTACAGGTGCCGAAAAAACCCTGCCCGTTCGCTGTCATCGCTGCCACCACCGGCTGCCGCTCGATAGTTCTCAGCCTTACCTGAGAAACCATTGATCCCACCACTGGGCATAGAGATTAATGAAGGTAAGATGGCCACCACTCATCTCCATGTCCTTGGAGGACCAAAGCAATGTCACTTCCCGTTCCGGCCATTTTTTTTTTTTTTTTTTTTTTTTTTATTAAAGCACTAGATCAACGTTTTTTGTTTTTTTTTTGATCCAATGCTTTACATTGCAGAGGAGAGATGTGGGGTCTTATTGACCCCATATCTCTCCATAAAGAGGACCTGTCATTAATTATTTCTATCACAAGGGATGCATGCATTTCTTGTGATAAGAATAAAAGTAATTAAATTTTTTTTTTAAAGGAACAGTGCAAAAAATAAATTAAATACATTTTTAAAAAAAACTTAATGTGACCTCGTCCCCCCATGCTCGCACGTAGCGGTGAATGGATACATACGTAGTCCATGCCCACATATGTAAATGGTGTTCAAACCACATACGCGAGGTATCGCCACGAACGTCAGAGCAAGAGCAATTATTCTCACACTAGACCTCTAAAACTTTACACTGCTGACCTGTAGAAACTTTTAAAGCATCACCCGTGGAGATCTTTAAGTACTGCAGTTTCACGCCATTCCACAAGCGTGCACAATTTTAAAGCGTGACATGTTGGGTATCTATTTACTTGCCGTAACATCTTCTTTTATATTTTACAAGAAAATTTGGGTATATATTGTTTTTTTTTTTAATCAGTGTATTTTTTTGCAAAAAAAATGTATTCATTTTTAAAAACTGCGCATTTCAGTTTTTGGCCAAGTGCATTTTGAATTTTCAGTTTCGGCACCAGAATTTTAATTTCGGTGCAACACTAGGGGAAATACACTGGAATGTACACTGCATGGGCTGAGACGCCTGTGTGCAAAAATGGAACTTAAATGGCAGTGATAAAGCCCATTTAAAAATGCCTATAATTATTGAGTTATCCCATTTTAAATAGGCTGGCAACACATTAAAAAATGTATCTTCACTATTTTATTTAACCCAGCAGACCACAACCTACAAATGGTTCACGTGTGTTGAATGCACTATAGCGCAAGTGTGTTTTGCTGTATGTGTGTGTCGGTTGCCATTAATTTCAAATGGTTCTATCACTGGATTCACGCTATAGTATTGTTATATAGGATTTATATAGTGCCAACAGTTTGCTCAGCGCTTTACAATATAAAGGGAGACAATACAGCAATGATACAGTTCAATACAAGAGGGTTAGGAGGGCCCTGCTCTTTGGAGCTTACAATCTAAGAGGGAGGGGCTGGTGGTACAAAAGGTAACTGTGGGGAATGAACTGATAGGAGAAATAGAAGATTCGGTTATTAGCGGAGGGCTGGATAGGTTTCCCTGAAGAGAGAGGTTTTCAGAGATCGCCTAAAAGTGGGCAGAGTAGGTGATAGTTGGATAGATTGTGCTAGAGTTCCAGAGGATGGGGAGGCTCTGGAGAAGTCCTAGAGATGAGCTTGGGAGGAGGAGACAAGGGAACTATTGAGCAGGAGGTCATGAGAGGAGCGGAGAGGACGGTTTAGTTGATATTTGGACACAAGATTGGTGATGTAATTTGGGGCAGAGTTATAAATGGCTTTATATGGTATTGTTTTGAATTTTATTCGTTAGGCAATGGGAAGCCAGTGGAGGGATTTTCAGAGAGTTATGGCAGATATGGAACGGTTAGTAAGGTGGATGAGTCTGGCAGCAGTATTCATGATAGACTGAAGAGGGGATAACCAATGAGGAGGGAGTTACAATAGTCAAGGTGAGAGATAACAAGGGACTGAATAAGTTGCTTAGTGGTTTCAGAGGTTATGAATGGGCGTATCTTGGAGATGTTGTGGAGGTGAAGTCTACAAGATTTGGACAGTGATTGGATTTGGGGCTGAAAGGACAGATGGGAGTCTAGAATTACACCTAGCACCCTGGCATGAGGGGAGGTACTGATGGTTGTATTGTTGATCTTGATGGAGAAGTCAGGGGAGGAGGCACGGGCTGGAGGGAATACTAAGAGCTCAGTTTTAGAAAGATTTAGTTTGAAGAAGTGGAGTGACATCCATGCCGATATGTCACTTAGTAGGTTAGTAATGCAAGAGGAGACTGAAGGGGTAAGGTGAGAAGTAGAAAGATAGATTTGTGTGTCATCAGCATAGAGATGGTACTTAAAGCCATGGGAGTTTATCAAGTGACCATGGGAGGCGGTGTAGATGGAGAAGAGAAGGGTCCAAGGACAGAACCTTGAGGGACCCCTACAGAAAGAGGGAGTGGAGAGGAGGAGACAGAGTTATAGGTAACGCTGAAGGAGCACTGTGATAGGTAGGAGGATAACCAGGAGAGAGCAGAGTCTCAGAGGCCATGAGAGTGGAGTTTTTTGAGGAGGAGGGGATGGTCAACAATATCAAAAGCCGTAGAGAGGTCGAGTAGTAAGAGTATGGAGTAGCTAGTAAGCATAGAACACATGCGTTCTAGTGCATCGCAACACAGTGATATAGACCACCCGTGTGTTGTGCTTTGCTCCCTTGTCAAAAATAGGACAACGAACCAAAAATTTGTACATTCCATTCAAAATTCAAAACAGTTCTCCCTGTGCCAGCGTAGGTTTCCTCCCACACTCCAAAGACATGCTGGTAGGTGAATTGGATCCTGTCTAAGTTGTCCCTAGTATGTATGAATGTAAGCTAGTGACCTTAGATTGTACACCCCTTGAGGGTTAGGGACTGATGTGAATGTATAATATGTATGTAAAGCGCTGCGTAAATTGAAGGCGCTATATAAGTACCTGAAATAATGTGCAAATACAGCACATTAACCTGTGATAATGCACTCCCAATAGTCCAAATGGGCCCTCAAAATTGTTCTTCCTTCTTTGCTTTCATTTGCCAATACCCAGTAACATAATGATCAAAGTAGATCTTTAGAGACTTCAGTAAAATTAAAATAGATGTGCTACTTAGGTGCAAGCCATTTACTGACAATTCATGGCAGATACTGACCTGACAATGTGCTGCGGGTAGGCCAGTGGCTTTAATAAAGTGCCAGGAGGCAGATTTATAAACACTGTTATGGCTAGCATTTTAAAAAGAAATAGACACAAAAAAAGAAATAGACACATAAATTGCCACAATGTATGTTTCAAATGTACTTCACACATTACTGCCTTCAGGACTCCCAAGCTAGCAGTTTCTGGTCACATGCCCTGTCAGTTTTGTAACCATAGGTTGCATGCCATTTTTCTTATGTATTTAGTAGAAATAATTTATAAAAACAAATCCTTTTTCAGTCGATATGTTAAACTTGGGCTGTTATTTCTTCCAGGCTGCAAGGAATGGTGCAACTGGGGTAGAGCTGGACCTGGAGTTCACTAAAGATGGAATTCCTATTCTCATGCATGATGACACTGTGGACAGAACAACAGATGGTACCGGCAGGCTAACGGACCTTACATTTGGAGAAGTCAGAAAGCTCGATCCTGCTGCTAAACACAGATTACGGTGAGTGTGCAGACCACTTGGATATCAGAGCGCGTCGAACACAGTTGTACTTAAACTGATTTTGATACAAACACAAACTGATATATTCCAAAAGACTGTAAATACTGTATCTCATGATGTCGGTGGTTAAAGTGGTTGTAATCCTCAGACATGAAATATGAACACAGCATATCCCTCTATAGCGTGTACTTGTCTCAATCCAGAACACTAAGTGTGATTTCTCTCTGCTGCCTTGTTCCTTAGCTATCTGCATAAGTCACTTCTGACAGGTTTGCCTGACACCAAGAAGGAAAAATGTGACTGGGAGGCATCTCCAGCACACAGCCTGAGATGGACAGCCTCCGCTATGTTCCTGTGTGTTGTGTGAAAGGGGGGTGTAACCCTTCCCTTCAGTCGGCTCTCAGCTCTCCTTGCTAAGTTCTGCAGAGTGTAACTTCAGCTCCCTGCCCTCTGCTTTCTAAAAGCTCAGGCAGGCTGTATAAATTCTGCACTTGAATGGCTGTAGGGAAGAGAGGCCTGCAGATAAACAGGTACAACTTATGTAGGTGGATTTGTTTCATCTCTATGTATCACTTGAGGCTAGTCGCTTCACTGGGTATATTGAAAGCTTTACAACCAGTTTAATTCCCTTTAATGAAAGGAATAACAGCAACCAGTTTGCAGATTTTGCACTGCATATACTGAAGGTAAACCTGTAATGAGAGGAAATGTAAATTGTGATTATAGGCTTTCTTCTGAAAATTCTATTACATGACCCACTGGCTTCATAAAATGAGTCACTGATTCAGGGCAAGTATGCCGATAAAGAAAGTCCAAGAAAGCTTAGATGTCCTTAACTGCGTGCTTATTTGTAGACGGTGACTCAGTATAAAACAGGGATGGCATGACGGCAGTGCAACTGACATTTCCAGAAGTACAAGTCAGAAACCACAGAGACTTGATCATTGCAACAAGGGTAGTTATGGGATGCAAATAACTATTCACAGCAAGCCATTATTTGCATGGGAACTTTGTGGGGTGGCACATCAGAAGCCAGAAATAAAACTGGTATTGTTGGTTTATAATTAACTTTTATAGTTTAAGGCAGCCTTTCTCAACCTTTTTAACATGGAAAAGTCTTTGAAATAACTTAATGGGCTTAGGAACCCCCTGCTAACAATTACAATATCTACAGCTTGAGGTACATTAACCACATCCCCGCCTCCTTATAGCAGCTATGCTACAGGGCGGCAGGGGTGCGCAAAACACGTGTGTGTGTGTGTGTGTATATATATATATATATATATATATGTGTGTGTGTGTGTGTACATATATATATATATATATATATATATGAATTTGCATTTCTGGGTAGGAGGCACGCTCGCGCGCCCTACCCGTGCCACCATTTGCGGCCACGGCTGTCAATCACCAGGTCCCGGCTGGTGATTACTCACCAGCGCCCGGACATTACCGAGGATCTCCAACGGGAAGGAGGGCTGCTTTGTTTACTAACAGTCCTCCTCCCTGTCGGATTGGTCACACTGCTCTGAATGGCTGTGCACAGCACAAAAAACGAAATTCCAGTATCTCTATACCGCCATTTGTAAATGCTATAACGTTCACGTAAACCAATTAATTTACACGTATTGGGATTTTTTTTTAGCAAAGACATGTCGCAGAATACATTTTGACCTAAATTTATGACACATTTTGGATTTTTAAATTTTTTTTTTTTTTTGTTTAAAGCAGAGTTCCACTCACTCGCTGTCAAAAAATAAAAGTCAGCAGCTACAAAAACTGTAGCTGCTGACTTTTAAAAAAAAAACAGCCACTTACCTGTCCCTCAGTCACGCGGTATGTCCCCCGCAGCCCGTTTCACTGGCCGTACTGTATTCCAGGAGGCCAGCATCTTCAGTGTGGGCACCCGGCTGTGATAGCTTGCGCTTTATGAATGGTCCTGTAGTCTTCTGGGACCTGTCACGTGTCCCAAAAGACTACAGGGAGGCAGGACACCTTTCGGTCACTTAGGCGATCGGACCGGAAGTGGGAGCGGGTACCTGTCAAATTCAGGTACCCGCTCCCCTTCTGCCCCCCAAGGTGCTAATCCTTAATGGGGAGCAGGGGAGCAGTTCTTAAAGCAGAACTTCCCCTTTTGCATGGAGCTCCGCTTTAATAGCAAAAAGTCAAAAATATTGTTTTTTTTCTAAAAATTTTTTTTTATATAGCACAAAAAATAAAAAATGCGCAAGCGATCAAATAGCACCAAAAGAAAGCTCAATTTGTGGGAAAAAAAGGACGTAAAATTTAATTTGGGTGCAGCGTTGCATGACCACGCAATTGTCAGTTAAGGTAACGCAACGCCGTAACGCAAAAAATGGCCTGGTCAGGAAGGGTTCTAAATCCTCAGGAGGGCAAGTGGTTAAGGCAATGGTCAGTAGGATGCTCCATATATTTGTGGTCATTAGAAAGAATCCGCTTACAGATAGTGAAATGGAAACCTCCCATGTTTCTCTCATGACTGGCTTACTTTAAAGTTTCAGTATTTTCTGAATCACTGACCTGAAAGAACGCACACCAGGAGTTCTGACTTTACTCCCTTCATAGTTAGTTATTATAAGTCAATGATTTAAAAAGCATTGAATCCAGACAGATGGGTCATTAGTGATTTCAGATCGCATTTAGCAATGATTGTATTCGATTTCTCTACAGTTTGCATACACTTGTACACGATACTTGTGTTTACAGGAGCAATGGCATATACCTGAATATAGCCGTGTACAGCCATTAATGTCTATAGGCAGCTGTACGCAGTCTTTGGGCTTTCTGAGCAAGGGAAATAAGTCTGAATTCATGTTGTGTTGGTTCAGATGCCTGTGTACAATTGACCTAAGCTGACCAGTTTGTTTTAACCTATCTGGGACCCCTTGTCTGCATGATCACTGTATTAGAAAAGGTGTGCCACAGTTGAAATAAGCCTTTGTGGTTGATTTACTAAATCTGGTGCGGCTGTGCATGGTAGCCAATTAGCTTCTAACTTCAGCTTGTTCAATTAAAGGATAAGAGGATAAGTTCACCTTTGGAAACATGTTACATGTTCCTCATGTTTTTAGGGTGGAACATGTAGCATGTTCCCAGTCCTGCAGCCGCTGCCCGTTTGCCCCCCACCTGTGAAAGCATTATGTGGAGAAGTTTCCCGTACTAGCTGTCACTTTTTAACCACCTTCGTACTGGGCGTTTTCACCCCCTTCCTGGCCAGGCCAATTTTCAGCTTTCAGCGCTCTCACAATTTAAATTACAATTACTCAGTCATGCAACAATGTACTCAAATGACACTTTTATAATTTTATTTTTCACACAAATTGAGCTTTCTTTGGTGGTATTTAATTACCACTGGGTTTTTTATTTTTTGCACTATACATGGAAAAAATGCTGACAAGTTTCTTGATTTCTGTTATAAAATTTTGCAAATAAGTCATTTTTCTTCATAAATTTTTTATCATAATTTATACTGCTACATTGCTTTGTTAAGAATAACACAAATCAGTCTATATTGTTTGGCCTGTGTGAAAGTTATAGAGTCTACAAGGTATGGTACCAATCATTGAACATTGATCACGCCTGATCACAACTAATATACTGACGGCCTATCTCATTTCTTGAGGCACAAGCTAGGACAGTACAAATACCCCCCAAATGACCCGTTTTTGGAAAGTAGACATTCCAAGGTATGTAGTTAGAGGCATAGTGAGTTTTTTGAAGTTACAATTCTTTGGAAAATAAAGAAAGTTAATAATTTCCCCCCCCCCACAAAAACATCATATTAAGTTATATCTCACATACATAGGCACACTTGCAACTATACCCCAAAACACATTCTACTCCTCCTCCTGAGTATGGAGATACCACATATATGAGACTTTTTTTTTCTTTCCTTCAGGCATAATGCACTTTAAGACCAAGCCTTCTTCTGACACTTTTTGTATACAAGTAAAAATCAATATTTTTACAAAAAAAATTACTTGGAACCCCCAAACACTGTATATTTTTAGCAGAGTATCTATAGAATAAAATGGTGGGTTTGCAATGTTTTATGTCACATGGTATTTCGACCGCAAATTTTGGGGAAAAGTACACTTTAAGGAATTTTAAAGCACACAAACACAATATAATACCCAAATTTTTGGTAAAATATAAAATATTGTGTTGCACCGAGTAAATGGATATGCCACTCACGTCACGCTTTAAAATTGTGCATGCTTATGGAATGGTGCCAAACTACGGTATTTAAAAATCTCCATAGGTGAAGCTTTATAGGCCTTTACAGGTTATAAGCTGAGTTACAGAGGAGGTCTGGTGCTAAAATTATTGCTCTCTCTATTGACATTCACGGCAATACCTCACGTGTAGTGCGATCACCATTTACGTATGAGACCAATGCGTGCGTTTGCCTTTGCATCCGAGCAAGGGGGGACAAGGATGCTTTACATTTTTTAAAATGATGATTTATTTGTTTTGTGCACTGGTACACTGACAGATGTTTATGAGACACTGTGACAGGGGCAAATGGTGCTTTGTGCACTGGGGTGGGATGACTGCAGACCTGTGTAGCTCAACAATAGCATCATCAGCTGTCACAGACTGCAGAATCCCCCACTCCCCACCCACAGCCATCGTATGATTGGGAGGGACAATCAGAGAGCCCATATCCCAATCTGTGATAGCCATCACAGAATTGCGGGGCTGCGCGCAGACACCCGTTCTGAGGGACATACAGGAATGTCCACTCAGAATGGGGAAGCTCCCACCTGGCTGTTTATGTACATTGGCCACGTGGGAGGTGGTTAAAAATAGCACGGCCGTGCGGAGCTCGCCCACACAGCTACATCATTTATTCATTGTGTTCTGTGAATGAATGAACTAAAAGTACCGACAGCCTTAGCGGCTTGTAGTTCTCCATGAACCACCATGGCACTGTGCAGCACCGTGGTAATTTATTGAATCTTCCTGTCAGTATATCTGCTTGCTCGTACTTCCCGTATGGGCAAGCAAATATACCGACAGGTCTACAGGAGACGAGCATGGCACCAGCTATCTGCATTCATTATTTTTGGTTAAAAGGGGAACTTAACCTTTAAGGTTTGACAATACAACCTGGAAGCTGATTGGTTTCTCTGCAGAGCTGCACCAGAGTTTGCACTCTCCAGTTTTAGTACATCAACCCCTTTAAGTTTTATTTAGAGGATCAAGTTTTTCCAGTGCAAATTAAACAAAATTTATAATAAAAAGTAGCTTTGCTTTTATATTAAAACTGGCATTATTGATGTAATGTTTCATATCGTTTCTGTCTATCAGGCACCTGTATAATGATGAAAAAGTTCCTACACTGAAGGAGGCAGTTAAAGAATGTATACATCACAATCTGGTGGTTTACTTTGATGTCAAAGGCCATGCCGCTCAGGTAATGACAGCATGATCTGACAGAGGTAGACAGCAGAGGTGGGTCTCGGTGGGTATATTGAGCACTAATGATCAGGGCAGCCATCAGAAATTTTGGGACCCCTTACACAGCTTCAGGCCTGGGCCCCCCATTCCCCCCAGTGTCTGGCCATTAACATTCCCCACCTAAATCTGTCCACCTCACCGAGTCTTTCTGTTCACCCACTGTTAATTTAACACACTTACAACTTAATATATCCTCCATCCCATGTCCTCCTCTTCTAGTTCCATCTCCTCCTCCTCCAGTCCCATCTTCTCCATCCCACGTCCTTCTCCAGTCCCATCTACTTTATCCCATGTCCTCCTCCATTCCCATCTCCCCCATCTCGTGTCCTCCTTCTCCATCCCATATCCTTCTCCTCCATCCCATCTCCTCTTCCAGTCCCATCTTCCCTATGCCATGTCCTCCTCCTCCAGTCCCATCTCCCCCATCCCATGTCCTCCTCCTCCAGTCCCATCTCCCCCATCCCATGTCCTCCTCCTCCAGTCTCATCTCCCCCATCCCATGTCCTCCTCCTCCAGTCTCATCTCCCCCATCCCATGTCCTCCTCCTCCAGCCCCATGTCCTCCTCCTCCAGTCCCATCGCCTCCATTCCATGTCCTCCTCCTCCAGTCCAATCTCTTCCATCCCATATCTTCCTCCTCCATCCCATGTCCTCCTTCTGCAGTCCCATCTCCTCCATCCCATCTCCTCCATCCCATGCCCTCCTCCTCCATCCCATGCCCTCCTCCTCCATCCCATGCCCTCCTCCTCCAGTCCCTTCTCCTCCATCCCATGCCCTCCTACTCCAGTCCCTTCTCCTCCATCCCATGCCCTCCTCCTCCATCCCATGCCCTCCTCCTCCAGTCCCATCTCCTCCACCCCATGCCCTCCTCCTCCATCTCATGCCCTCCTCCTCCAGTCCCATCTTCTCCATCCCATGCCCTCCTTCTCCAGTCCCATCTTTTTCATCCCATGCCCTCCTTCTCCAGTCCCATCTTTTTCATCCCATGTCCTTCTTCTCCATCCCATGTCCTCCCTCTCCATCCCATGTCCTCCCACTCCATCCCATGTCCTCCCACTCCATCCCATGTCCTCCCACTCCATCCCATGTCCTCCCACTCCATCCCATGTCCTCCCACTCCATCCCATGTCCTCCCACTCCATCCCATGTCCTCCCTCTCCATCCCATGTCCTCCCTCTCCATCCCATGTCCTCCCTCTCCATCCCATGTCCTCCCTCTCCATCCCATGTCCTCCCTCTCCATCCCATGTCCTCTTCCTCCAGTCCCATCTTCTCTATCCCATGCCCTCCTCCAGTCAAAAGAGGGGGCGAGAGAACGAGGGAGGGAGCAAATGAGAGAGAGAAAATGAGGCGGAGAGACTGAAAGAGAGAGAGAATGAGAGAGAGAATGAGGGAGAGAATGAAAGAGAGAACAAGGGAGATAGAGAGAACAAGGGAGAGAATGAAAGAGAGAGAGAACGAAGGAGAGAATGAAGGGGGGGGGGGTGTTCTGGGTTTAAATGCTCACTCACCAATTATGCCTCCCCTCTTCAGGCTGGTCTCCCCAGGGCTGTGACAGCTTGCAGCTATTGTTTCAAAACTGCCACCCGGCTGCCCACAGAACTGCTCTCAGTGCATTACAAGCAGGTGGCTGGAATATGGACGGGGTTAGTTGGACACAAATGAGAGATAGGGTGTTGGATTGGACAAGCAGAGGAGTGAGGGAGGGACTAGGACAGTGGAGACAGGAGGATGACAGGACGGGAGATGGAGTGGTTACAGCGACTTCAGTGTAAGCTGCCTTTACTGCTCTCGCTTTATTACTATCCTAGGCTTTCAGTGGCTTTGGGAGCCAGAGATAGAGTGGTATGCCGCTCTCCACATTGTCCAAATCAGACCCTCTTCTGGCAGCTTTACACACACAGACTCCCCAACCCAGTCACCCCTGCCCTCCGGCCACCTGTGCCCCCCTGGATACCCGGGCAACCTACATGTATGGGAGGGCTGTCGTCTCTCCCCCCTAATGGAATCCCTGCGAGTGATTATGCAGTGCTACATACAGCAAAGATGTGCTCTAATGTATTAGAAGTTACTAAACAAAGAGTGTTTTCTGTAGCAACTAGTCAAACTGCAGCTGTAATTTTGCTATTCCAGTCAGGAAATAAAAAGAAAACCACATTTCTTAAAGCAACACATACAGGCACATATAAGTCCAAAATGTGCATAACCAAAAAAGTTAGAATTTGCTATTCATGTATCTGCATTTTATACTTTTGTCACAAACAAGATTGTTAAAGTCATCCAAAATATATCATTTTTCATCATACGAATGTATGCAGCTACTGTCCTTGCTAGCAAAATGGTACTGTTTTGCTATATACACCATTGTGACCAAAGAATTACATATACAAATATAGTACCACATTAATAGGAATATACCACAAAGTGCAGTTAGGAAGAGCAGAGTAAGGCTTTGTTCACAAGGGTTTTAGGTTGTATGAGAGCAGTGTATATTGTAATCTTTTACAAAGCATTTGCAAAGCTTACAGCAAGCTTCAGAAGCTTTTAAAGGAACAGCTCCACTTTAAGAATACTAAACACAGATCTAAGACCTTCTAAATAAAGGCTGTAGTGCAATTGCAACTGCAAGCTTATTTAGAAATGCATCTCCAGCCTCTGGTCTTTACTGTCGAAGTGAACTGGGTGGCTGTAATACCACCCAGTCACTTTTACAGACCTTGGTAGTGGTAGCCTGTAGCTGAGTTCCCCAACAGATATTTAAAGCAATCAAATGCCCTTTGCTGTGTGTACCTACAAAGGCCATGTGATTGGCAAAAAAGACAATGATCATGAAAATTGTATTGTGATCACTGATTAACCTATACAGTTCACACTTTTAACAATATACATTCCTTTTTAATTCCACACCCTTTTTTATATTTTTCTCTACATTTTTATGCAGACTAATGTGTCCAGCAAAAACGACAGTGTTTGAGGCAAGGAAATAACATTGCCTGGTGCATGTTAGGATTTATTCAAGTCTGTGCATTTTGGATGCCTTGTGGATATGGTGTTTTGAAAAGGCTTGCTTGTTGCATCTTTAATGCAGTTTAAAGCAAACTGAGGATATTACTAATGCATCAAAAATGCATAGTCAACACACTGACTGCAAGCCAGAATGCTTAGGTATGAAGAGAGCCTTAGGCTGGCCATACTATACAATTTTCTGTCCAATTTCTTTTAGATTTACCTTCAACTATGTAGTGCAAGGGCCTTCCTAATTGGATACAATTGAAAGTGTTGTTTAGGTTTGATCTCCTATTATATGGTTTTTGGTAAATCTAAACCAAAATTCTCAAGAAAATTGTATAATGTATGGCCATTCCTTACTAACCTACTACAAAATGCTGACTTAATCAGGACATAAAACTGGTTGCTCTACAGGCAGCTAGCAAAAGAATAGGCAGAAACAAGGATGAACAGGAGTAAATACTGGATAAACCAAGAAATATGCACTACAGCTCTCCCAAGAATGGTATCTGTAAACAGGTACTGAGATTGTTCCCTGAACAATAAGTACCTCCAGTGACAGACTGGAGGAATGAGGTAATGGTCAGGAAACTGGAGTTAGCCTGCTTCACAAAACAAACCAGAGCTGTCACATAATGGCAATTGGACCATGTGGATGGCAAACTCCACCAGCAAGAGAAATAAAATACTATACCTAATATAAATAATTTTTTGCATGAGTTCACATTAGAAACAACAATTTCTAAACTGTATAAAACGTACACAAATATATACAAATTCATCGTATCAACGTTCAGTTCTGCAAATTGAACGTAGATAATCACAAATAATATACAGGTGAATCTCAAAAAATTAGAATATCGTGCAAAAATTCATTTATTTCAGTAATGCAACTTAGAGCCTAGAATATTGCACCTTTTCACAATATTCTAATTTTGTGAGATTGTGGATTTGGGGTTTTCATGAGCTGTAAGCCATAATCATCACAATTATGACAAATCACGGCTTGAACTATCACGGCTTGAACTGTCTTGTCTATCTCATATATTAGTTTCACCTTTTAAGTTGCAGTACTGAAATAAATGAGCTTTTGCACGATATTCTAATTTTTTGAGTTTCACCTGTACATTCAGCCAAGTAACTATATTTGTAAACCGTAGCATGTAATAACCCAAACAAAGCACTGGGGGTCACCACCAACCTGTTATGGCCAGTGCTTAAGATGGAGTATCAATGAAAACTGGAAACAAAATAGCAATTTGTAACTGAAGTGTGAAATGTAACCAAACTATGACATATTGTAAAGGAAACTATCATTAAAAAAAAAAAAAAAAGCTAAAGGGGATGACATTTTTAATCTTTTTTAAGGCCATGGGGAGACGATGTGTTCATATTAAAATCGTGGAAGATTTTGCATGCAAAAAAAGTTTAAAACTGTGATAGAATATTACATTTTGGATCACTGTGACATTTCAGAAAATAGTAGGGCACACTGATGCTTCCCTTTTTTTTTTTTTTTTTTTTCTTTTTCTGAAATTCGCTCTGAGTTTGCAGATTGCATGGTTTAAGCATCTACCCTTATTGTTAGAGAATGGATTCTCTCTGTGACATAAAATCACAAGTACCACAGCTGAACTTCCCATATTTTAAAGCGCTCAAAAGTATTTGAAAATCTTGTGGAAGGATACAGTGGAAAGGAGGTTGTTTTACCTTTTTGGGTGCAATCTTATTGGTGATGCATCTAGGCTTACAGAAAATCGTACACGGTTTATAAAGTAAAATATTATTTAGTAGAAATGGTAAACCAAAATGAAAATTCTGGACTGAAACTGAAAATTTAGGATGCATTTGGCTGAAACCAAAATGCAAGCTTTTTTTTTATATATTGTATTATATTTAACTTTTTAATTAATATCAATTTAAATTAATATGGATTTATTTTCAGCACCTTTTCGGCCAGTAGGCTGGTTACAGACTGAGCAGTTTTTGAAGCACTTTTGCATAAAAAAAAAACGCAAGAAAAGCTCAAGAAAAATGTATCCCTTTAAATACAATGTATGTTTTCACACTGGTCCATTGTGCTTCCTTTTCGGTGTTAAAAAAAATCCTGCTTGGCGCATTTGTGGTGCATATTTGGCGAGCTAAAAAAAAAAATGTACCAAAAACGCACTTCCCCATTGAGGACTGGTTCACACCATTTTTGGAAAAGGTCAGGAACTTTTTTTAAATGAAAAACGTTGCATTTACGGTTTAAAAGACTTCAATGGAGGCGCTGCAGAAAATGCATATAGTGCGTTTTTGACACGTTTGACACATTTTTGATGTGTTTTACATTTTAATCTCCCCAGCAACAAGATGGGTAAAAAAAAATAAGGCAAAATGCGTCAAAAATGCGCATGCAAAAAGCAAAACGTGCTGCGAAACGGACAAAATGCAAACTGCACTGCATTGGTGTGAACCAGGCCTGAAATGCATTGAAAATGCATGAAAAATGCACACGTGTTGCTTTAAGGCTTCATCCCCGGCTCCCTGTTAAGGATTGGTTCCTTTTGGGGAGCAGGGGGAAATTTGACAGGTACCCGCTCCCACCACCGCTGTGATTGCGATCGGAAGTGGAAGTAGTCCCCCGCCACCCCCCCCCCTCCAAAAGTCTTCTGGAACGCATGACCGGTCCCAGAAGACTACTCTTGCATGTGCAGTGGGCCCCTGGCTGTGAAGCTGCAAGCTGTCACAGCTGGTTGACCACACTGAAGATGCCGGTGAACCCCACCGGTGTGAGGACACCCCGGGATCAAGGGACAGGTGAGTGTCTGTGTTTTAAAAGTCAGCAGCTATAGTTATTGTAGCTGATGACTTTTTTTTTGTTTAAATTTCGACTGGAGCTATGCTTTAAAGGTGAATTTCTTCTAGTCTCTCTTTACACGTATCCAATAACTGATCTCAAAGGCTGTAATCATGGCCATCATGAAGCCCAACTCTAGGAAACTTAAACTTTCCCCCTTGCACTGGGGCTGTGCCCACACTGCAAGAGTTAACTGCTTGTTTATGTCTAGAGGACAATAAAAGCACTTTTAACTGGCAAATAACACTCCCCTACATTCTGACAGTGGACTTTCTCTCTGCGTCCTCACATCCAGTGCAGAGTTGTGGAACCTGTGTTTATTCTTGATGGCATCGGGGCATCTGACTGCTTGAGTGCAGAGGACAAGAGCCTGTGGGAGCAGAAGATCAGGTAAGTAGAACTGCTTTACTCTGTTCCCTAGACATGAATGAGTGGTTAACCCTTTCAGTGCAGGTGTAGTCATACTGCAAGGAAGGACTTTTACTTTTTCTCTGAGTTCAGCTTACATTTTTACATTTGGCTTGAAAATCACCATATGTCCAGTCAATATTCACAAGAGATGTTCTCTGTTGAATCATATGTTGTAATCTTCTGTGGCCTTCATAGTAGTCGGTGTTTTGGCAGCCTTGAAGATTAAACATTATATTATATATATAGACATACACTGTATTGCCAAAAGTATTGGGACACCCCTCCAAATCATTGGACTCAGGTGTTCCAATCACCTGCATGACCACAGCTATATAAAATCAAGCACCTAGGCATGCAGACTGTTTCTACAAACATTTGTGAAAGAATGGTCTCAGAAGTTCTGTGAATTCAAGTGTGGTACCGTGTTAGGTTGCCACCTGTGCAATAAGTCCATCCGTGAAATTTTGGTCAACTGTTATTGGTATTATAACAAAGTGGAAGCAACTGGGAACAACAGCAACTCTGCCACGTAGTAGTAGGCCACATAAAATGACAGGGGGGGTCGGCGCATGCTGAAGCGTACAGTGCGCAGAAGTCGCCAACTGTCTGAAGAATCAATTGCTAAAGACCTCCAAACTTCGTGTGGCCTTCATATTAGCACAACAACAGTGCGTAGAGAGCTTCATGGAATGGGTTTCCATGGCCGAGCAGCTGCATTACCAAGTGCCATGCAAAGCGTCGGATGCAGTGATGTAAAGTGTGACACCACTCAGAGCAGAGGAGACATTTTCCCTGTAGTGATGAATCATACTTTTCTCTCTGGCAGTCTGATGGACGTGTCTGGGTTTGCCGGTCCCAGGAGAACAGTACTTGTCTGACTGTATTGTGCCAAATGTGTAAAGTTTTGGTGGAGGGAGGATTATGGTGTGGGATTGTTTGGCAGGGGTTGGGCTTGGCCCCTTAGTTCCAGTGAAGGCAACTCTTAATGCAGCAGCATACCAATACTTTTTGGACAATTTCATGGTCCCAACTTTGTGGGAACAGTTTGGGGATGGCCCCTTCCTTTTCTAACATGACTGCGCACCAAGCAAGATCCATAAAGACATGACTGAGTGAGTTTGGGGTGGAGGAACGTGTCTGGCCTGTACAAAGTCCTGACCTCAACCCAATAGAACACCTTTGGGATGAATTAGAGCTGAGACTGCAAGCCAGGCCTTCTCGTCCGACATCAGTGCCTGACCTCACAAATGGACTTCTGGAAGAATGGTCAAACGTTCTCATAGACGCACTCCTAAACCTTGTGGACAGCCTTCCCAGAAGAGTTGAAGCTGTTATAGCTGCCAAGGGTGGGCCAACTCAATATTGAACCCTATGGACTAAGACTGGGATGCCATTAAAGTTCATGAGTGTGTTAAGGCAGGGTCCCAATACTTTTGGCAATATAGTGTATGTCTCTGCATACAAAAGATTAGGGGGCATATGTATCTACAAGGTAATAAAAACAATTTCAACAAAGTTACCTCTCCCTCAATGGGAAGTCCGATCACAGATTGCTGATTAAATCACAGACTCGCCTTAAATTCTATAGTGGGGTCCTCAAAACCAAGACAGAGCCAAATAACAGGAGATCAGTAGGACCCCCTCAAAAAAGAGGTTTTAAAAGAGAACCAACAGCGGTGTAAATGAAATTAACAACTTTATTGAGATCACAATTAGGTAATAAGGCCAGTAGGCCAGAATCCTCCTTTCACTTTAACATAAGGTAAGATAACGTTATCTCCTTATAATCAGACCCGGGCCACACACATATTCATACAAAGCACTTAACAGCTACCATCCGTCTTAAATGAGCATAATGAATGAGTTAGTGATATGCAGAGCTTCATATAACGGGTTCAGCCGAAAATTGAGTGGGTCCTACTGATGTCCTAACTGTTCCTTGGCATATGTATCTAAACTGAAGCAGAACAGTGCCATTTTGAGCTATTGCATTTGCTTGTTTCTGAATTAAGATCTCTTTCTAGAAGATCATACTGTAAGTCCATTTGGGAATAACTACTAAGTCCAGGCCCCGATGAAGGGTTTTTTCGGGCCTCTAAAAGATGTTTGGTACCGCTTCTCTATTGATTGTGACCCTTTTGTCAAAAATAAAAATTTACGTATTACATTTAAAGCCTCTGTTTTGAAGTTCCAGGTCTGCCCCTAAGCAGCTATGTATACGGTTTGGTAGATTTTTAATACCAAAGGAGTGGAAGTTGTAAACCAACAGAACCAGAAATACAAAAGAAGTACAGATGTGAATGGACCTAAAATGCAACATATTTACCTTTCCCTCTACAGCATATGGTCATGAAATGTTTGCCAGTAGTGTACATTACAGAGTGACAAAGTAGGCAGAAATCAATGCACGTTTTTTTTGTTCCCTAGGCTGCTGAAGCCCTCAGGCAGCTGTATGTGGACTTTCCCAACCTGTATAACAGCAGCATCGTCTGTTCTTTTGAGCCAAGTGTGATCTATAAAGTGAGTATAAACCTGCAATAAACTTGCGTGTTTTATAAAGCAATACACATTCTGTGTTTAGTCTGTTCTGTTTATTAACCGGTTGCCGACCAGCCACAGTACATATACTGCGGCAGGGCGGCACCGCTGTGCAAAATCACGTTTATAAACGTAATTTTGCATGTCAGGTAGGGGGCGCGCGACCGCCCTATCTGCGCCGCCGATCACAGCTGCGGGTGTCAATCACGGGTCCCGGTTGGTCATTACCCGCCGGGTCCCGGCGATTGCCGGCAAACCGTGACACAGAGCACAGCTGCATTGTTTTCAATGCAGCTCTGCTCCCTGTCAGTTCCCAGCTCACTGTCCCGGAGCAGAGATTAGCTTTCCGGAACAGCCTGCAACAGTGAAGTACATACCCCCTGCCCACTAGTAAAACACTCCCCTCACAGTTAACCCTTGCTTGCCTAAAAAAAGTTAACCCCTTCCTCCCCAGTGCCATTAGTACAGTGTCAGTGTTGTTTTTTTTTTTTGCATTGTGATCACTGTATTGGTGTCACTGGGGATGTCAGTGACCCCAAATCAGTTCCCCCCCAGTGTCAGAATGTACGCCGCAGTCCCGCCATAAGTCGCTGATCAGCGTCATAAGTCGCTGATCGCCGCCATTAGTATAAAAAATTTTTTAAATCCAGTATCTATACCGCCATTTTGTAAACGCTATACCTTTCACGTAAACCAATTAATTTACACGTATTGGGATTTTTTTAGCTAAGACGTCGCAGAATACATTTTGGCCGAAATTTATGACGAAATATTTGATTTTTAAATTTTTTCACTGGACATGTTTTATAGCAAAAAGTCCAAAATGTTTTTTTTCTCAAAATTGTCAGCCTTTTTTTTTTTTATAGTGCAAAAAATAAAAAACGCACAGGCGATCAAATACCACCGAAAGAAAGCTCAATTTGTGGGGGAAAAAAAAGATGTAAATTTAATTTGGGTGCAATGTTGCATGACCGCGCAATTGTCAGTTAAAGTAATGAGCGACGTAACACAAACCACTTCTGTAACCGTTTCCTGACCGCCCTATAGCAGAAATACTGCTACAGGGCGGCATGGGTGCACAAAATCACATATATAAGTGATTCTCGCTCTCGCGGTGTTCACGCCCCTCCTAGATAGCGTCAGATTGCCCGTCAGTACACCAGTCATCACATTTAACCCCTTGATTGCCAGGAACACGCTCATGCACAATAAACCTCCATTGCTAGTATAGTGTCTGAACGGATCAATATCTTTGATCAGATCAGCAGTATACCAGCGTTCACATTAGTATAGTGTCCCCAAAAACGCAGCGTTAGTGGGATCAGTCCTGGCACCTGCCAGCACCTGCGTTTAGCCCCTACGCTTACCCCCCCCTTCTCCCCCAGCAAGTGCAGTGTCAGTAGGTGACTGTCACTTGATACATTGCCAACAAAACCGCAGTGTTGGCAGAATCAGGCCTGATCTCTGTTAGCACTTGTCAGTAAATTTTGATGAACTCTCATATGCAGCAGAGTGCCAGTACTAGTGCCACGCTACCTTTTGGTGAACTGGTGAGTACTAGTGGGCTAGTACATCCTGGTCTTTCACATATCTCTTAGATTGTAAGCTCCCAGGATCAGGCCCTCCTAACACTCTTGTATTGAACTGTATTGTTCTGTATTGTCTCCCAGTATATTGTAGCGCTGAGCAAACTGTTGGCGCTATATAAATACTGTATAATAATAATACCAGCACTGCAGTATGACTTGGCGACGTGGTGAGTCCCATAAGTGCAGTACAAGCTGCTGCGGTGGCGAGCACAAGTATTGTCCCGCAATCTCCAAGAATTTGCACACAGGCCTGTAGAGCCCCTAGTATCCTTACGGATGTGCTTGCAAATCCCGATAGACAGACCACAAATTCTGCAGCACCCCTCTTCCCCCATTCACTGCCCAACCCGGAATTCAGATGGAAATAGCAAATTTAACTCCTCCCCTTGATTTTTTGAGCTGTTTTTCACGGAATATCTGTTGATTGTGGATCAAAGCAATTTATATGCACAACAATTTATCGCCGCCAACCCCAATTCAAACCTTTCCAGACCAGTCGCATGGAAACTCATTACGGTTTTCGAATTTACATTTTTTTTTGGGCCTAACCCTCAACATGGGCATTACAAAAAAAAATTAATTGCGATTGTATTGGTCCACAGACCCGATTCATCATATGCCCGTGTTCTCTGCTGCCATAGCCAGGCATAGATAGGAGAGTATAATGTGTTTTATGCATTTCACTCAATACACTCTGTCGCCCTTGAGGTGACCCTGAATTTGATTGGCTCCACAAAATTCAGCCCCTCGTAAATCACCTTAACCAAAAATTTACAGATGTCTATACTCTTCAGCAAAAAATCTGCGTTGATGAGTCCCTGATTAATTTTTCTGGCCACCTTGCATTCAAACAATTTCTCCCCAGCAAGCGTGCCAGATATGGGGTCAAGATGTAGAAGACCTGTGAGAGGGCAACAGTCTATACTTATAAGTTTCGTTTTTTACGAGGGAAAAGATAGTCACGTGGAGACCACCAGATGCCCAGACTACATGGGGAGCAGTGGCAAGATAGTTTGGGACTTGGCGTCATCCTTTTTCCATATGGGGTACCACTTATACGTGAACAATTTTTATTCAAGCGTGCCACTATTTAGACATTTGTACAATCTTGGAACTGGCGCATGTGGCAAAGTGTGACCTAATGTGTGCCCACCATTAGAAGTGGGTGGATGCAGGGTGGTATATTCTAATGGTGGGCATACCCCACACTTTTTCTGACAGATTTCTTCTCTTTTTTTCATTCAGCCCACAGGCTGCATACAAAAAAAAAAAATAACATAGCATATATAACCAATAAGGATCAGCGATGTCCTGGTACATCACTGGACTTTGAATGTGTGGGATTTTTTATTTTTTTTAATTTTTATAATTTAAGTTTTTATTTGATTTTTGTACAAAATAAGGAAATCATCAATTGTATAAATATTACATACATATTCCAATAACCCCATATTTTCCCTCCGTCCACATCCTGCCCCCCATTCTAGTTTTCCTCTCATGCCTATATCTCTATACTAAATTCATCTTTCTCATAGATTTACCATAATAATTCTTTACAGGTTTCTAAAATCCCCCTTTGCTCTTGTCAATTCTATGTATATTTCCGAGGTTTTAAATTTAATCCAACTATTCCATATTTTCCCAAACTTTTCTATTTTATCCTCTTCCAAATGATATAATTCCTCCATTCTAAAAATGTCATCCACTCTTTCTATCCAATCCCCAATTTTTGGTGCTTCAGTCACCTGCCAGTACTTAGGAATTAAACCCTTTGCCGCACTTAATATATGATACAATAATTTCTTTTTATGTAATTTCAATGAGGGTTCGAAATAATAAAATAAACACTTCCATTGGTCTCTCTGCAAGGTTATTTTACATATTTCCTGGGTCAATTGGATTATTTCCTTCCAATAGTTCTGTATTTTTGGGCAACTCCACCATATATGTGCCATTGTACCTCCTTCTCCACAACCTCTACAATACAATGGGGATATCTCTACTTGCTGCTTATGGGCTACCCTTGGTGTTATATACCATCTAGCCATACATTTATAGTTCATTTCTGCTGTACGCATGTTTATCGCCTTATGAGTCATTTTAAAAACCATATTCCTTTGCTGTTGATTAATTTCTACTCCCAATTCCCTCTCCCACTTCCCCATATACCCGGGAGGATCACCTCCTTCCATTTCCATGAGGATCTTATATACTTTTGAGGTAACATGTTTTGGGATCTTGTCTCCATTTAATCATTTTTCAAATGGGTACATTTCTTCCATTGTCCTAAGCGGTTGTGGGAGGCTCGCTACAAAATGGTTTAGCTGGTAATACCTCCAATTATCCAACATGCCAAATAAATCTTTCTTTTTTAAATCTTGAAACGCATGCAATTTCCCGTCTTTTATAATGTCTTTCAAACCTGCATTCTTATCGTTTATCCAGTTCCCACTAATATTATCCTTCCCTGGGGGAAAAACTCAGTTCCCGCTAATGGAATCCTCCGTGAATTAAATTCCCATTTTTTTTGACTGTGTATTCTATCCCGCGTACCCAAAACTATCTTCGTCAGTGAGCTAATATCTACATCAAATGTGCAAAACCTGTGTGGGATCCATATACTCTTCTCTAACTGTGATTTGCATGATGCCCCTTCCATATTCACCCATCCCTTCCCCTGTGAGTTGAATGTCCAATCCACCACTCGTGATAAAACAACAGCTGTGTAATACAACCTCACATTAGGTAATCCAAAGCCTCCATTTCCTTTTGCTCTGCTTAGAACCTCATAGCTAATTCTTGGTTTCTTATTAGCCCAAATAAATGTAATAATCACCTTTTTAATTATCCCAAAAAAAGACCCTGGTAGGGCGATTGGCAGCATGTGGAATTTATACAAAATTTTCGGAAGTATCACCATCTTAACCAGATTTATTCGTCCAATCAATGAGGCTCCTCCTTTTGATCGTCTTCTCAATTCTTCCTTAATTTCATTTATTAACGGGATATAATTTGCTTTGTAGAAATTTTTTAAAAAGGTCAATTTTATTCCAAGTAACCTATTTCAATTCTCTTCCAAGTGAATGGGAATTCCTTTTGTAAACTCGTCTTCTCTAGCATTGAAAGGTTAATATTTAAAATGTCTGATTTTACTGGGTTTATTTTCAAGTTTGACATCTCTCCATACTGTTTTAATGCTTTCAATAAATTGGGCAGCGGTTCTGGGATTAGTGATAAAAAATAACATATACTTTATGCTCTCTTTCTCCTAGTTTTATCCCCTTTATATCAATACATTTCCTTTCCCTCTCCAAAAATGGTTCCAGAGACAGAACAAACAGTAAAGGGGACAGGGAGCATCCCTGTCTGGTACAATTATGCATTCTAAAATACTGTGAAAGTGCTCCATTTACTTTAACTGCCGCTGATGGGTATTTATATAATCCTTTTATCCAGTTCAGCATTTTAGGCCCCATTCCCAGTGTCTCCAACGTATCGAACATAAATCCCCAATTAACCCTATCAAAAGCATCAATCGACAAGAGTATTGCCGGTATTCTTTCTCCTTGAATGGTTATACCAGGATGATGCCTACAGCTGCAGGCATCATCCTGGTATAATTTTTTTCAGCCGGCGATCAGCTTTCATGTAAAAGTAATCCTAGTGGCTAATTAGCTGCAGGATTGCTTTTACAAGCAGCGGGAGATGATGCCCCGCTGCCTTCCACGGCCTTCTCGGGCAGTCCCGTGCCATCGGGGGAACCTGAGAATGCAGCCGGTGTTTCTGCCAGCTGACCATAGAGCTTATTGGAGAACAGAGTGGTGCCAATCATCTCTATAGTCTAAGAATTTGGAAGCTACAAGGATTTCATCACTTCAGTTTCGCAGGATATAAACAGCGCCATTTGTAAATTGGGAAAGCATCTGATCACACGGATTTTGGTTTGATTAGATAATGTAAGGGCAGAGGAGAATTCCAGAGTCTCATAGACCCCAGCTTTCTCAAAAAAGAATATATGACAATGCCCTTTGAAGTTATAGGGGATATTTGCATTCCCTGTGATGGCATTAACCACTTGAGCTCCAGAGGATTTACCCCCCTTAATGACCAGGCCTCTTTTTGCTACTCGGCGCTGCACTAATTCAACTGATAATTGTGCGGTCATGCAATGCTGCACCCAAACGAAATTTACGTCCTTTTTTCCACACAAATAGAGCTTTCTTTTGGTGTAATTTGATCACCTGTGCGCTTTTTATTTTTCACGCTATAAACAAAAAAAGGCCAAAAATTTTGAAGAAAAACAATATTTTTTATTTTCAGCTATAAAAAATATATAGTAAACTCAAAGTTGGTTATAAATTTAGGCCAAAATGTATTCTGCTCCATGTTTTTGGTAAAAAAAATCCCAATAAGTGTATATTGATTGGTTTGTGTGGAAGTTATAGCGTCTACAAACTATGGTAAAAATACTGCAATTTACGCCATTTTTCTGCTATACAGCGCTGCACTAGTTTAACGGACAATTGCGCGGTCATGCAATATGGTACATAAATGAAATTTACATCCTTTTTTTCCAAACAAATTGAGCTTTCGGTGGTATTTGATCGCCTGTGCGGTTTTTATTTTTTGCGCTATAAAAAAAAAGGCTGACAATTTTGAGGAAAAAAAAAATATTTTGGATTTTTTGCTAAAAAAACATGTCCAGTAAAAAAAAAATGCAAAAATCAAATTTAGTCATAAATTTCTGCCAAAATGCATTCTGCGACATGTCTTTGCTAAAAAAGAAACCCAATACGTGTAAATTAATTGGTTTACGTGAAAGTTATAGCGTTTACAAATGGTGGGAAAGATACTGGGATTTTTAGGTTTTTTTTTTACTAATAATGGCGGCGATCAGCGAATTATGGCGGCGATCAGGGACTTATGGTAGCGACCAGCGACTCGTGGCGGGACTGCGGCGGACATTCTGACATTGGGGGGTACTGACTTGGGGTCACTGACATCCACAAAAACACTAATACAGTGATCAGTGCAAAAAAAAAAAACTGACACTGTACTAATGGTAATGGGGAGGAAGGGGTTAACTTTATTTTGCAGGGAAGGGTTATAGGAGTGAGGGGAGTGTTTTACTAGGGGGCGGGGGTGTGTACTGGGCGGGGCAAGGCTGATCGAGAAAGAGAAACTGTTCTTTCTCGATCAGCTCATCCTCGAGCTGACAGGGAAGTGACAGACAGCACAGCTACTGCAGCTGTGCTGTCTGTCACTGTTTTCCGCCGATCGCCGGGACATAGCCGCTAAGGAGCGGCTGTGACCCGGCGACTGACATCTGTGGCGGTGATCCGCGGGACAAATACCCTATTTGTTTACAAAACACACGTTTTAAAATGTGGTTTTGCCTGCGAGTGCCGCCCTGCCGCCGTATATGTACAGTGGCTAGGCGGCATGTAGTTAAAGTGATCAAAAAAAAAGGTACAGCGTAAAAATAATAGAAAAAAAATCAAAGCAACTTAAAAAAAATTAAAATAAAAAACTCGCCCCTCCCATGCGCGCACACCTGTGTGCACAAGCGTTGACCCTGTACCAGTATGTAAACAGCGGTTGCACCATGCATGTGAGGTATCTCTGTGAACGTCAGATCAAGGGCAGTAATCTAAATCTGTAATCTGTAAATCTAAAATGGTAGCTTTTAAAGCGTTGCCTATGGATATTAAAAATGTATGTATTTTGTCGCCATTGCACGGGGCATGTGCAGTTTTAAAGCATGTCCTGTTTGGTATCTGTTTATTCGGCATACCATTATTTTTTACATTTTACCAAATAATTGGCCATTATATTGTGTTTTTATGCATTAAAAGTAAAAAAAGTGTATTTTGTTTAAAACAAATTGCTTTTGAAAAATTGCTGCGCGAGTACTATGTGCCATAACAAACTGTAGTACCCACCATTTTATTAACTAGGATGTCTGCTTTAAAAATATATAATGTTTGGGGGTTTAAATTCATTTCCTAGCAAAAATACAGATTTTTTTTTCATGTGAACAAAAAGTGTCAGAAAAGGCTTTATCTTCAGGTGGTTAGAAGAGTGAATGATGTGTGGCATAAACTTCTAATGCTGGGCATAAAACGCCCCCACCCCCCAAAAACAACCCCTTTTTGCAAAGTATACACCCCAAACTATTTGCTGAGAGGCATGTTGAATCAATAAAAGAATTTATTTTTTTAACACAAGTTTTTGGAAAATGACAAAAATAGTTTTTTTTTACACAAAATTGTCACATAAATGATTTACTGCTCACACATGCCATGGGTATATGTGGAATTACTCCCCAAAATACATTCTGCTACTTCTCCCGAGTATGGGGGTACCACATGTGAGAGACGTTTTGGCAGTCTAGCCAAGTACAGGACCCCAAAATCCAATAAGCACATTCAGGCTTTTAAAGGGCTTTATTTCATCATTACACTTCCAGACTATCTTTCACAGTTTCGGAGGCCCTGAAATACCAGGATAATACCTAATCCCCCCAAATGACCCATTTTTGGAAAGTAGACACCCCAAGGAATTTGATAAGAAGCATGGTAAGTATTTTGCAGATCTCATTTGTTGCCACAAGTTTTTGGAAAATGAAGAAAAAAACAAAAACATATTTGTTCTACTTTTTTTATATTTCAAAACCTTGTGAGAAAAAATGAGATCTGCAAAATACTCACCGTGCCTCTTTTTCAATTCTTTGGGGTGTCTACTTTCCAGAAAGGGGTCATTGGGGGGGTTTGGTGCTATCCTGGCATGTCAGGGCCTTCGAAACTGTGATAGGCAGTGAGGAAGTGTAATGAAGTTACGCACCTTCAGGCTTTCAAAGTAGTCATTGGATTTCAGGCTCCTGTATGTGGCTATGCTCCCAAAAAGTTTCACACATGTAATATCCCCATACTCAGTAGAAGTAGCAGAATGTATTTTGGGGTGTAATTCCACATACACCCATGGCTTCTGCGAGAAATAAATCATTTAAATGACAACTTTGTGTAAAAAAAAAATGTTTTTGTAATTTGCCAGAAACTTGTGGGAAAAAAATAAATCTTCCATGGACTCAATATGCCTCTCAGCAGATAGCTTAGGGTGTCTACTTTCCGAAAAGGGGTCATTTGGGGGTGTTTGTACTATCCTGGTATTTTAGCACCTCAAGAAATGTGATGGGCAGTCAGAAAGTAAAAGCTGTGTAAATTCCATTATCTATACCATAGTTTGTAGATGCTATAACTTTCACACAAAGCAATAAATATACATTTACTGGGATTTTTTTAACCAAAAGCATGTAGCAGAATACATTTTGGCCTAAATTTATGCCAAAATTTTAGGGTTTTTTTGGATATTTTTTATTACCGGAATGAGAAAATATTGTTTTTTCAAAAAAAAATTTTTTCGTCAAAACCTTTTCTGCTTATAGCGCCAAAAATAAAAAGTGCACAGGTGATCAAATACCGCAAAAATAAAGCTCTATTTGTCTGAAAAAAGGACATAAATTTCATTTATGTACCGTATTGCATGACTGCGCAATTGTCCGTTAAACTAGCGCAGCGCTATATAGCAAAAAAATTGCGTAAATTGCAGTATCTATACCATAGTTTGTAAACGCTATAACTTTCACACAAAGCAATCAATATACACTTATTGGGATTTTTTTTTACCAAAAACATGTAGCAGAATACATTTTGGCCTAAATTTATAACTAACTTTGAGTTTACTATATATTTTTTATAGCGGAAAGTAAAAAATATTGTTTTTCTTTAAAATTGTTGGTCTTCTTTTGTTTATAGCGTGAAAACTAAAAAGCGCACAGGTGATCAAATACCACTGAAAGAAAGATCTATTTGTGTGAAAAGGAAGTAAATTTCGTTTAGGTGCAGCATTGCATGACCGCGCAATTATCAGTTGAATTAGTGCAGCGCCGAGTTGCAAAAAGAGGCCTGGTCAGGGGGGGGGGGTAAATCCTCTGGAGGTTGGTGGTTAATGTTTGAATTGTCATTTAATTGAAATTACCATAGGCCTCTCGACGCATTATTTTCATGTTTATGGAATTCCAAGCATTGATTAGGATGTAGGTTCTATGAGTTTATTTACAGCGAGATACACTATGATTGGTGTTTACATATATACATGTTTGTGTCTCCACCTGCCTTCAGCAGGTTAGTAGGAAACCTTTATGTTGCTTTTAAATAAGGATCCCCAAATCTTTCTGGGTAAAAACAAAAAGGTCCCCATTAGCCATGTTGACCCAGTTTATTTAGGACCAGGAGTTCACTGTTTTAGAATTAATCTGCAGTTCCACCTATATTGTTATATAAGTTTATATTGATGACAACTGTTTTTAAACTTTGGAAACTTATAACAAGCTTGGCTCCAGAACAATTTTTTTTTAAATTTGTGCATACATGTAAAAATGACTTCAACCCCCAGAACATTATATATTTTCTGAAAATATAAATAAATTAATTATAAAATTTCCATGCTGCCTGTGAAAGTGATCAGCAGCCATGGAGGTGCTGCATCGCTTTCTAGCTGGCAGTGAGTGGGCTGAACGAAAAACACACATGCTGATGGCTGCTACTGCAGCCATCAGCTTGTGATTAACTACTTGCCAACGGCAGATAGCCAAATGACGGCTGCACTGCGGCCGGCCAGTTCTGGGTGGGCGTCATATGACGTCCCCCCTTAACGCGCTCGCGCGCACCCGGCGATCTCCGTGATCGCTGTGTTTTATGGACACAGCTGATCACGTGATGTTGTAAAAGGCCAATCACAACGGCCTTTTACCACGAGATCAGCCGCGTCCAATGACATGCTGATCACCGGGAAATGCAATTGCCGGTTCTCGGCTGCACTTTCCTCACGCTGTCAGATCTTGAGGATAGTACTGCCGAGAACCGGCAGTTGTTAGAGCAGGGATTGGCACCGATCATCAGTGCCCTGATGATCGGTGCCCAGCAGTGCGCCCACCAACTCCGCCCACCTGTGCCCAGCAGTGCGCCCACTAGCTCCGCCCACCTGTGCCCAGCAGTGCATCCACCTGTGCCCAGCAGTGCACCCACTTGTGTCACCCAACAGTGTCACACAAGTGTGCCCAGAAGTGCCACCTACCTGTGCCCAGCAGTGCAACCCAGCAGTGCTGCCAGTCAGTGGCACCAGTCAGTGCCCAGCGGTTGTGCCAGTCAGTGCCCAGCAGTGCCACCAGTCAGTGCCCAGCAATGATGCCAGTCAGTGCCACCTATCAGTGCTGTCTATCAGTACCCATCATCAGTGTCGCCTATCCGTGCCACCTCATTAGTGCCGCCTATCCGTGCCACCTCATTAGTGCCGCCTATCAGTGCTGCCTCATCAACGCACATCAGTGAAGGAGAAAAATTACCTGTTTGAAAAATTTTATAATAGAAACAAAGAAACTTTTTTTTTTTCAAATTTTTTGCAATTTTTTTGTTTATAGCGCAAAAAGTAAAGCACCCAGCGGCGATTAAATACCACCAAAAGAAAGCTCTATTTGTGAGAAAAAAATGATAAAAATTTCATATGGGTACAATCTTGCATGACCGCGCAATTGTCAATCAAAGTGCGACAGCGCTGAAAGCTGAAAATTGGCCTGGTAAAGAAGGGGGTATAAGTGCCCGGTAGGCAAGTGGTTAAATGTTCACTCTTTGGAGCTGAACTGGGTAATAGCATGGAGAAATGTTTCTAACACAGTTGGTGATCATTTCCTCTGTGCTTATTAAAAAAAAAAAAAGCTGATAAAGCTATGTATGATTCAACACTGTTGTATCAAGAGATCTGCCTTTGTTTGGTTATGCCCTGTGTGAGATTATGCCATGTTCTCATTCAGTAGCTAAAATAATCAAATGTGATCTTTGCTTAATTTTCAGATGAGGCAAGCAGACATAAATGTAGTCACGGCTTTAACCCATAGGCCGTGGAGTCTTAGTCATTTAGGCGATGGGAAACCTCGTTTTGACTCCATGTGGAACCATTATTTTTATGTGTCAATGGATGTCCTACTCGATTGGGCATTACACCACATTCTGTGGAACTTTTGTGGCATATCTGCTTTCCTGATGCAGAAGAATTACATCTCAAAGTAAGTTTTTATTTTAGTTATTATCGAGACCTGCCTATCTTGCTGACATCTAGACCCATTCCCTGACCTACAGATTTATAAAAATGTGATTGTTCACACATAAGTCAATCAGATTTTCTGTGATTTTAAAACCATTGCTGGGAAAATGACAGCTGCATTCTGCTTGTTTTGTATAGACAAAATGGACATTTCTGTAAAAAACTGACAGAATACAAGTTTTGTCACTTTGGCTATAGCACCGACTGCACAAAACATTTAAATAGGGGTTTTTCTTGTACATGTGTATGGTGAAAACAGCTTTATATTCAATCTGCAAAGTAAACATACACTTGCAAAGATAACATTTACTTTGCTAAGGAAACAGCCTCCACTTCTTTAGGCTATCAACTCTATTAAATCAAATGGGTGTTTAAAGAAGATTCCTTACTTTTCCTAAGTCCTTGACTGTAGTTGATGAGCAGATGCAGACTTCCTATATGCAAACATTGAAACGTTTACAACAACTTGAGCCTCTCCAAGCACAAGTAAAAGACAGAGGTAAGGGGTTCTATTTGCAAAGCTGCTTTGTATCCCTAGATGTATTAAATATATTCCTAGATATATTAAAAATGGCCAAGGAATTTTAAAGTAGAGTTATCCTTTAAGGAAAAGTCTTGTGTTTTAAAAGTTGAGGTAAGGAAAGTAACCAACCTGTTTTAAACAATTTAACTTATCGCCTTGAATCAGCCCCCCTCAAAGATGATTTCTTTAGAAGACTAATTCCAGTTATTAATTACACTTTCCAGATTTTGCCCTAATATAACAGGCCATATTTCTAATAAGATGGTCAGTAGCTTTCTGGGAATCTGTCTGGGTTTGAAGCTATGTACGGAGTTACATTTTTCAGACACTCTTCGCAACAGCAAACACTGGCAGTGCATATTTGGCTATGGAATTGATTTTTTTCTTCAATTGGCTTGCATATGGTAGCGGCACGCCAATCTCATTTATTTCAGTTTGAAACAAAGGCATTTTAAAAGTGGTTTTTACAAGGTAGTAAGAATTTGGCCAGTAGTTTGCTGTGGCTGTCTTTGTTCTCACTGATGCAAGACTGTCCTGCAACTGGCCAATTTCTGTCAAGTTCACAATTAAACATTTCTCAACCGTGCTATAGCCAAAAGACGGCTACAGTGTGGTCGGCTAGTTCTGGGAGGACGTCCATGGATTTTTGGACACAGCTGATCATGTGTCCAAGTAGGGGGCCAAGCAGAGCCGCCTTTTACATGTGGCCAGCTGTGTCCAACACAGGTGATCAAATGTAAACAGCAAATGCCGCATACCGGCAGTCAGAGCTGACAGAGCGTGAGGAGAGGAGAGCCGGTAAGCGACGTTTCTCAGGGAGACCTGTACACTGATCATCAGGGCACCGATGATCAGTGTATCCCCATCAGTGTGACTAATAGTGCTCATCTGTGCTGGCTATCAGTGCCCATATGTACTGGCTTTCAGTTATTATTTATTTATTTATTTCAGGTGCTTATATAGCGCTGTCAATTTACGCAGTTTAGGGTCAGTCCCTAACCCTCAAGGGGTGTACAATCTAAGGTCCCTAACTCACATTCATACATACACATACTAGGGCCAATTTAGACAGTATTCAATTAACCTACCAGCATGTCTTTGGAGTGTGGGAGGAAACCGGAATACCCGGAGGAAACCCACGCAGGCACAGGGAGAACATGCAAACTCCAGGCAGGTGGTGTCGTGGTTGAGATTCGAACCAACGACCCTAGTACTGCCAGGCGGAAGTGCTAACCATTTAGCCACTGTACTGCCTGTTAGTGCTGCCTATCAGTGCCTCCCCATCAGTGCTGCCTGTCAGTGCACATCCGTGAAGGAGAAAAATCACTTCTTTACAAACCTTTTTAACAAACTAAGAAACTTTTTTTTTTTTTTAATTTTTGGTCTTTGTTTAGCAAAAAATAAAAACTCCAGTGGTGATTAAATACAACCAAAAGAAAGCTCTATTGGTCTCAAAAAAATTATAAAAATTTACTTTGGGTACAGTGTTGCATGACTGCGAAATTGTCATTCAAAGTACAACAGTCCTGGAAGCTGAAAATGAAAAGTGCCCGGTAGGCAAGTGGTTAAGAGACCGCAGATGATACTGTAATGTAAAGTTGGTCAGCAAAAGGTCATCTTTAATGAAGGAGAACTAGCCAAAACATACCGGAGAACAGGCAGGTGTTTTATTACACGAATTAAGAGACTGTAAATGACACAGCAGTGTAAAATTGGCCAACAGCAGAACAATTTTAAAAGCTAGGTCTAAATTTACTAGCGCCAAAGAGCACAGACTGGAGCTTCACTACAAGAATTAAGACACTGCAGAGGATACAGCAGTGGAAAAGTGGCTAGTAGCAGGACAGTTTTAATCAGGCCTAATAGGCCTAACTGGATGTATGCTTAACTTTTATTTCCCAAATCATCTTTCAGGAGAGCACATGAGAGATGCTCCGACGACCTAAAACCAGAAACACATCATCCACAATCAAATACAAAGAGCAGAGTCACCTAGTGTCCTCAGTATTTGTGCTTCCTCCGGCCTAAAAGGAACATCATAATGGTTTATTTTTGCTTCAGGCCTTTGTGCGAGTTGCAGGAGTCTCCTAGTATGTGCTCCCCAGTGATTCTAGGGACAGTGGACTTAGAAGGGCTGCTTATCTGTGTATTTTCTAGACTGCTTTTATTAGTATCATAGTTGTAGGACCTTCCTTCCCCATTATCTTCTCGGTTCTCCCCAAGGTTCCTTCTCCTCTGGAGGATAAACTATCCCAGATACTAGCAGAAATCCTCCTTTACTTATATTTAGTCAAGCTTTGAGTCCTCCCCTGTGTTGCCTCAGGAGGGGATGGTATAGGGAGCCCTCAGTGGCTGGCTGAGCCCCTGATGTATGCTGCCAATTGGTATGAATTGGACCATGGCCGTCAGCATCGCCATATCGTTTTAGGGAAGATAGGCGTAGTTCTTGGTGAGTTTTGTATTTTCAATGATTTGTATTAGTTTATAAACAGTTAAAAAAACAGGAGCAACAAGACACGCCCACACAGAGGCCATCAATTGCACATAAAAAAAAAATAAAGAAAACAGTGCTCTAACACCACACAGGGGCTATCAATGGCACATAAATGACAAAAACATTGGTATAACATCGACAGTAACCCAAACCAAAGGCAGCTATCCACCACCACACCAAAAACAAACAGACATAGAAAAGGAAGGAAGAGTACAAAAGGAAAAAGATGACAAGACCATGAGCAGGGGTTCGGTAATGCCAGTACCAAGCAACATCACAACCCCAGACTAGCTGGGGGAGCGTGGGAAGGGCATATTGCAACCACGGCTCCCATATTTTCAAAAATTTCTGTTGGGAATCGTTACAAATACTCGATATCTGTTCATTAAGCATCATAATGGTCATACGGTCCCGCATCCCCTGAAGAAAGACAAACTGGCACTTCCATGCCTGAGCAATTGTTCTAGTGGCCGGCAAAAATAAATAGGAAGCCAGCTTCTGCTGGTGAGCCAAGAGGCCCGGTATGGGACAATGAAGCAAAGCGTACCGAGTATCCTGGCGTATGGGGAGATGGAACAAGGTGAAAAGGAGGCCAAACACACAAAACCAATCAGTCTTGGGCATGACCACCAGATATGCAATACATCACCACGATAGCCACAACCCCGAAAGCATCGATCACTGCAGCAAGGGTTTGCCTGGGCCAAGCAAGCCGGAACAATACTTTGTATGCCACCTCCAGCTTGGTCGTATTAAAGGAATATTTAGCTATAAACGACCAGGCCCTATTCCAGTCCTCCAGATCCATGATTGCCCCCAGGTCGCTCTCTCATTGAGCAACATATGAGAGAGAAGTATGCATCGAGCATCTGTTCAAAGCTGCATAAAGAAGGGAAATAAGGCCCGGGGCACCTGGGCGCTGTTGGCAAAGCTGTTCAAAGGCAGATTTCCAATATGGGAAAGTGGAAGTGCCCTGCAGTGAGGTCAGCCAATGCCGCAATTGAAGGTAACGAAAAAAATTCCGCCGGAGGGACATCCCATGACTCCCAAAGAGTATTCCAGGTGGGGAAGGACCGAGAAGTCAAATAGTGGTACACCGGCCACCCACCAAAAAAACGCCCTTGGTTGATCTAAATCTGGTGGGAAAAGAGGGTTGTTAACAATTGGGAGCAAAGGTAGGAAAGGTGACATCAGGCCATTGGAGTAGCGTACCGAGTCCCACACTTGTAGACTATGAAGCAAAATCGGACTGAGTGTCATAGAGCGTAGGGCAGGGGGAAGCCATAGAAGCGTCAATGTTGCAATAGGGGCACAATTGGGTTGTTCCAGCAGGACCCAGAGAGGAACATCAGAGGAAGCGTGCAACATAGACAGCGGGGCAATCTGGCTTGCCTGATAATACTTCATTACATTAGTCACCCCAAGACCACCCTGGAATATATCAACAAAAAGCGTATTTCTGGAGACTCTGGGGCGCTTATCGGCCCAGATAAAATATATAATCTTCGCCTGAATCAACCGAAGGAAATGGGGAGGAACCCGCACTGGGAGGGTGCGAAAATAGTATAACAATTTCGGAAAGATGGTCATTTTCACTGAATTAACCCGTCCTATCCAAGACAGTTGTAGAAATTGCCAGGAGTGCATAAGAGAGGACACAGAATGAAGCAATGGATAATAATTTGCAGCAAACGAGTCATAGGTGGGGGTCAAGCGAATGCCTAAGTATTCAAGAGAAGAGGAAGCCCATTTGTAAGGGAAGTGGGATTGTAGGCGCGAAACCAAATCTGAGGCCAAAGTAATATTGAGAGAATAGAATCACCAAAACCCCAACGAGACAGCACAAACCACAGATATTCCCAGGATAGAGAATCAAAGGCTTTATATATGTCTAAGGACAGTAAGAATCCCAGGATTTTCCACTGTTGTAAAAAGTCTAGAAGATGTACCACCTTACAATGTTATCACCCGCCTGCCTCCCAGGGATGAAACCTACTTGATCCCTGTGGACCAGACTACGTAAATATTTATTGATATGAAGACTAAGGATCTTGCCCAATATCTTCAGGTCTTCATTAAGAAGAGAAATGGGCTGAAAGGCTTGCGGTTCCTGTACATCATCGGTTGTCTTAGGAATCATGGAGATATGAGCTCTAAGCGCGTCCGGAGAGGGCAAAGAGCCCTGTTGTAACTCGTTGAAATAATCAGCCAAGAAGGGTGCCAACAGGGTTGCAAATTTCTTATAATAGAGACCGGAAAAGCCATCGGGACCTGGGGCTGCGGTGGACCGTAGAGATTTGATAGCTTGAAGCACTTCCGATACGCTGACACTGGCATTGAGGGCCATCTGTACTGCCTCGGATAATCCGGGAAGTTGAAGATCTTGGAAGAATGCCTCTGCCTGAGCCACAGGGAAGGCATCTGGTTTAGTGTAAAAGCGTGAAAGGAAGTCTGCGAAACGGGAAACAATTTGCTGGGGACTAGAAGTACAGCAACCCGCGGGAAGTCGCACTCGGATCTGTTTGTGGGGTTTCCCCACAGAATTGAGTTTCCTGGCCACCATCAGACCCAGCTTATTAGCACAGGAATAGAATTTATGTTTGGTCCAACGCAGGGCCTGTTCTGCCTCCAAAGAAGCAAGTAGGTCCAACTCTGCAGCCAGAGCGTCCCGTATGCATTTATGGGCCGCGGATGGAAATGGCTTCCAACGAGCATCTGCAGAGGCCAGTAGAGAATGAAGATCCAAAAGTCGGTGCTCTCGCTCCCGCTTCCGAGCCGCCACCAACTGTATAATGTGACCCCGCACCTTGGCTTTATGCTCCTCCCACAGGGGCACTGCCGAAGAGACAGATCCCGAGTTTTCCGAAGTGGGTAACTGCAGGGATGCCTCTGATGCCAGGTCGTCAACACCACTGGGATCCGGCCCATCTGTGGGTAGCGGCGGCAGGGGACCTGAACTCGAGGCCGGGGCTTCAGATGCGGCCTCCGACGGGTGACCCAAACTCGAGGCCGGGGCATTGGATGTGGCGTCCGGCGGGGGCCCGAAATCGAGGCCGGGGCTTCAAACATGGCCTCCGGCGGGTAGGCCCTGCAAGTTCTGGCATGACTCGCTGAGCTCTGGAGGCTCCAGTCTTCTTGCCCATCGGGGCAGCGGGGGACAGGGGACCAGGAGAAGTTGGAGGGAAGGTAGGTGACCCCCCCCCCCCCCCAACAGCTAGGGAATTGGCCGATGTGCCTGGCGGCCGAGGAGCAGGCCTACAATGTGGCCATCATAGCGCTGCTCATGAGCGCCCCTCTCGGTGAGTTTTGATTAGAGGCATCTGGAGTCTTGCACTACTTTCAGATTGGTGACTTGTCTGCTGAGCCAGGTGGAGCACTGTGCCTGGGCAAGGATGGGAAGCAGCCTGCTATGTGCAGGTCCCCCTGAATGGACAGCAATATGGTGGGTATACCCTGATGCTGTCATCCAGGCACCAGGGAGTGAGCACAAGTGGGTGGGGGATAGAGCAACATGTGGACCTGGATCTTTCCAGGAGTGTTACAGCAGACTTCATCCCGTCAGCAGTGCTACACCATGCAGTCTAATCCCGCCACGGCAGTTGCTATGAATCTGCCAGCCAGCTCCAAGTTAGGTTAGTTGGGTTTTTTTTTCCTATAGCTCTCCTTCCTACTAAACCCATACTGTGGGGAGGCACAGTGTGAGGTACCCTTGGATGTTTGTTGCTATGGGTGTTTGTGTGCTTTGTACAAATGCAGGGTAAATGTGCTTTTGTGTTCCTTTCCATCATTTATGTGGCAAGTTGGAGGCAAAGGCTGCAGCCCTAGCACTTCTCAAGCTGCAGAGTAGCAGAGAGGTGAGCAGAACCTGAAACCCGTTAACTCCTTCCTACATTTATGTTACACTTATACTGAAGTTGTACCTGGTTTGGGTTACCAGCATCTATTCTACACCTTAGTTGGTGTGTTTGGCCTTAGACTTCTATCACCTGGAGCTTCCTCCAACGGTTAGATGTATAGTGGATTGGTATCCAGAGACTAAGTTATGTTTCAGCTGTATATATATTTTCTAATTGTTGGGTATTTCTTAGTTGTATATAGCATGCCTCTGACCTCATGTTTCTGCAATATGCCTCTGCGGGTTGATTAAATACACAACATTGTAGCCTATGCTTCTATTATTTTGTCTGTATACTTATGGTACTATTGGATCATGAACATACACGTGGAATAGATAAATTAGGATCGGGTCTCTAGTTGCTGGTGTTCAACTAAATTTTCTTTTTGCTGCAGATCATGCCTCACATGAAATTCACTACCTGTTACTCGATATACTGTATGTGATACTTCCAGTGATCTGCTTTGTGTAGAGGCCTCATTTGCATAGCATGCTTCATGAACTGGGAGTTTCTTTTTCTTATTTGAAATTACCATAACATCGTCCTTAACCACTTGCCTACCAGGCAGTTATACCCCCTTCCTTACCAGGCCAATTTTCAGCTTTCAGCGCTGCCGCATTTTGATTGACAATTGCGCGGTCATGCAACATTGTACCCAAATGAAATTTTGATCATTTTTTTCTCACAAATAGAGCTTTCTTTTGGTGGTATTTAATCGCCACTGGGCGCTTTACTTTTTGCGCTATAAATTAAAAAAAGTGCAAAAAATTTGAAAAAAAAAAAAAAGTTTATTTGTTTCTTTTATAAAATTTTTCAAACAGGTATTTTTTCTCCTTCACTGATTTGCGTTGATGAGGCGGCACTGATGGGCACTGATAGGCGGCACTGATGGGCACTGATAGGCAGCACTAAAGGGCACTGATAGGCAGTACTAATGAGGTGGCACGGATAGGCGGCACTGATAGACAGCACTAATTAGGGGTCACGGATAGGCGGCACTGATATGCAGCACTGATAGGCGGCACTGATAGGTGACACTGATGATGGGTACTGATAGACGGCACTGACTGGCATCACTTCTGGGCACTGACTGGTGGCACTGACTGGCACAACCCCTGTGCACTGACTGGTGGCAGTGACTGGCAGCACTGGTGGGCGGCACTGGTGGGCGGGCACAGGTGGGTGGCACTGGTGGGCACAGGTGGGTGGGCACAGGTGGGTGGCACTGCTGGGCACATGTAGGTGGCACTTCTGGGCACAGGCAGAGTGGCACAGGTGGGGGCACTGCTGGGCACAGGTGGGGGCACTGCTGGGCACAGGTGGGGGCACTGCTGGGCACAGGTGGGTGGGGCTAGTGGGCGCACTGCTGGGCACAACTTGCGGGTGTCACTGCTGGGCACCGATCATCAGGGCACTGATCATCAGTGCCCTGATGATCGGTGCCGATCCCCGCTCTGACAACTGCCGGTTCTCGGCAGTACTTTCCTCACGATCTGACAGCGTGAGGAAAGTGCAGCCGAGAACCGGCACTTGCATTTCCCTGTGATCAGCGTGTCATTGGACACCGCTGATCACGTGGTAAAAGGCCGGTGGGATCGGCCTTTCACCACATCACGTGATCAGCTGTGTCCCTGGGGCGCGCAGGAGAGCGCGTTCGGGGAGGACGTCATATGACGTCCACTCAGAACTGGCCGGCCGCGGTGAAGCCGTCATTCGGCTATGCGCGGTCGGCAAGAGGTTAACATTGACATATCCATTCTGAAATATTTTGTCTTTATGCAATAATGTGCATAGACAACATGTGAATGTATGGTTTAGGGATAAGACCTGTGGCTTCTGAGACAGTGTATCAATAAACCAGGCCTTATATATGAAATTCACAACCTATTACTTCATTTATGTGATATTTGTTATTATATTAGTCGTCTTTGAGAGATTGTCCTTGTTGCACAAGATTCTTTACGATTTGTTGTTTATTTCTTGTATAAATACACCCCAACACTGGCCTTACGTATTTTACAGGTTACTTTACTATTATGTATTATTTTACATGCATGACATTGCAGCCAGTGCATCACTTTGATTTATATTCAGGTTGTATTTGTCCTTGCATGAAGGGCCCAGGGTTTCTTGCTGCTGAGGATTAAATCCCTTACACTTGAACTTACCAAATGCACTGTATGTGCCTGAAATGGATAAAGAGTAGAGGACATAGTTCCAGTTATCTACCGAGAAATTAAGAAACAAATCAACTTTTTTAAGCATATAAACTCATGAAGTAACTTGGGTGGTTTCCTCATCATATGTTGTATTTATGGCATTCTTTCTACAATGGAGGTCTTAACGTTATAACTGAATATGTGAGACCATATTGACTACAACACTTGGCTCTTTTCATATGGTCACTATAAACTACTACTAGTAAGTTAAACTTTTTGCATGGCTGGTTGGGTAACAGACCAGTTTGCTGCAGACGCAGACAGCTCTTTTATGTGATATGTACCTTGCAGTATATGTTATGGGCAGGATTGTGGCCTATTGATGTGGTATCTTTACTCCTTATCACTCTGAGCGTAGACCTGACTGCGTATATGTCAGCACTATATATTAAAAAATATCACTACATCTTTTATATGGCTGTCCTAACAGAGCAGGTATGAGAGACTATTTGAATGTTAATGTTACAGGCTCAATTTCCTGAAGTAGTGATCTGCCTAATATAATGAACATCAGTATCACAATATGCCCCATGGTGCTGGAGCATATTCAGACTTCAAACATCAGGCAGGGTACCTGTCATTCGTTAAAAAGTCATGTTCATTATTTACCCCACGCCTCTCTGCTGTATACTGCTTCTAATTTCATGTGTTTGGATTTAAAGAATGCTTACATAGCTGCCATACCAGAATTCAAATGGGAGGTGAGCTATAGGTATGGGTATATGCAGTTTTGGAATGTATAGCATGGGAGGCAGAAATATACAAGGACCTATTATCTAGGTGTCCATAGGTAATATCCTTATGAAGATTATTATATAGGGTGTGAGTTCTCATTTTATCTGCTTGGGGACAGAGATATATTGTATGCATTTGCAAATAATATACTATCTGATTCTCACTACATATCACTCAGATTTGGTTTAGTAGTATTTATTACACTGGTCAACACACTTTTTCTGGCATAAGGTATTCCAACGGTTTTAAGGTAATTTTGGGGTGCTGATTCCAAATCTGGCATCAGTTTTTGTCTATCACATCAGGTTTTTGTGATATCAAATATTGCATTGTCAGTAAAAACCATAGGCTTATTCTTGTCACTAGGTATCAAACTGACTCTTGGTGGCCAGTTCTTTTTAACCCAGTGTTTTAATGTAGCCCTACTGTCCCAGTAGCACAGGAAACAAGGGTATTTTTCACCCCAAGCTACCCCACATGGAAGAAAAATATATTTGAAATATATTGTTCCCAAATATATTGACAACATATATTTGAAATGCTACAATTTTGGCCATATTTTTAGAGATATATATATCATGTGGAAATGCGTTTTTATTACAAAATATATGAAAAATATTTTTAAAAATACATTTGAATATACTGTGTCTTTAAAAATACAAATCTACATTTTTGAAATGCATTTACAAATATATGTAAAAATATATGTTAAAATGACTTTTTTATATGTTAAAAATATCTGAAGAATATATTTAAAAAATATATAGGCAGGTGGATCACTTTCACATTTTTGGAGCACACAGTAGTTTAATTTTAAAAGTGGAACCTCCCAATGGATTTAGATCATTTAGCAAGTTTGTGGCTTCAGCATGGACAGAGAATTAGTGGTTTGCCTCAACAGCTCTGCAGAGCTGCCATCTGATCCAATTTGCATACAGTGATTTTACACATCTGAATTGCCCTGCTGTCCTTTCAGGGCTAAGACTTGTAGAATAGTTCCTGCAAGCATTAGACCCACCCTTATAACTTATTTCATTTTAAAGAAATGAAAAAAAAGCTTGCTATGAGTGTAGCAGCTAAGTGACCAATGACCTCAAACGAGAACCATAAAGTAAAACGGAAAAAAGCCTGTATTAATAGGAACAAAGAAAGAAGTCAGTCTAGGAGTTGACTTCCCAAAGAGCTAGCAGTCAGAATTCAAGTATAGTTTAACTAGCCCTAATCTCTCCCTATGCAGTTTGTCAGCTTTCCCTGCAATGGTTTCCATTTCACTGACACTATGGCTGTAATGCGATCCCCGCCCCCTCATTTATAGTAAGGGTCTGTTTTCAGCCAAAATTATCCCAACAAATCTCCACATAAACTCTTGTTAGCTGCAAATCTGAAACCCACAGAATTTGCTTCGAATCTATGGTAGCGGGAAACCCAAACCTCATCCCTTAACGCTCATATGTTTGTTTTAAAATGTAATGGACAAAGTCTTATGGAATTATGCATTAAGAGTTGAAAGTAAAAGTGTGCAATCCAGTATGATTCAAGTACAAAACTGAAATTTGCTTTTCTCCCCTGCAGAGACTATGTGGAGAAGTGGAATAACAGAGGCATTGAAGTTGTGGCTTGGACAGTTAATACAGCCTCTGAGAAGTTATATTATGAACACATCCTGCACAGTAACTACATCACCGACAGCATGGTAGAAGACTGTGAGCCTCACTACTGACTTGACTATTGAAGGACACCTAGTTTGTTTTCTAGGGTGCTATTAAAGGGAATAATCTCTCTCACTTAATTTATGTTGTGCACATGTCCATAGTGAACCTTTTTGAGTCCTTCAAAGTGTATAAACTTTGAAACAAACTGGTAAAGTGCAGTAATTTTGTGGTGCCTGCAAGCACATGTGCAGGTGATTTGTGCCTTGAGAGGACCCTTTTCTAGAACTATGCCCTACCCCTTTTATTTAGATGCTACAGCCTTTAAAAGCCAAATAGTTTGTGGAATTTATAAGCTAAATGATAGGTGGTGGGGCTTAGCTGTAGCATGAGGGCAGAATTCAATTTCAGAGAGACACTATGGTCATTCATAAACCGCCTACCCTCACCGATTTTTATACCAGGCACTGAAATTAGCCTTCACTTTACCAGTGATGTTAGAAAGTATGATTTCATAGATATAAAGTGTCCATTAAAAAAAGTACACTGTATGTAAGGGTTTTTGGTTATAAAACCACACCATAGCATCCCTGTCATTAAGACAGCCTTTAATCTAACCAGGGGTGTACTGTGTAAATCTTGTTGATTCATGTGTTAGAAGTTTATTGACAGTGAGTGGATATGTTGATTTCCAATGTTAAATTATTGATCAATGGGAAAAATATCATTTTGCTATAATGAATTTAGAGAAATGATGTAGGAAAAAATGTAATGGCTTAATTTTTTTTTATTGAAAGCTTAGGTGTACATGAGAATTAAAACGCTCTACCTACAACCTGCTTTTCCAGTCATACTCTTAAAAACACATCGGTAAAATTACATCAGATGCTGAAGGGTCATATTTCTCACCAACACAGTCTTTTGTATTTACAAGCTTGCTGGGAGCTGGATCCTTCAAAGTCAGTGTGCATACACTGGTACATGACCATGGAATATAAAGGGAGCCATGGAATATAAAGGGAGCCAAGGCAGAGAAACATTCACCATTTTACTCTATGACTTGGTGTTGGAGTATGTATGTCACTGTAGAGCTATCCCACTACCATGATGCTTAAAAAATGGTGGCTTTGGTGATTAAAAAAAAAAGTTCCTTCTGGTAATCACAACTGGTAATCAGCCAGTAACACACTTTCTGTCTTAGGGCAGATCCACTCTATGGAGAAGTAATGGAGCCACCCTTGGAGAGCAGCTTTGTCAACCTGCAGAGAGGGCATTGTTAGATGCATTAGCAAATTTAGATGGACTAGACCAATAAATTAAAGTGATAGTAAACCTTTTTTTAAAAAATAAAATAACAAACATGTCTATACTTACCTGCTCTCTGAGAGCCACCACTCTCGTGCACATTGCTGGACTGGTTTGGACTTAAGTAAGAAAAAAAGGGGGGGCTGGGGGGGGGGTGAGCTGCAGCACAGAAGGTTTTTCACCTTAATGCATAGAACACAGTAAGGTGAAAAACCTTAAGGCTTTAGAACCACTGTAAATCTTAATGCCAACAACACTTTTTAAGCTGTTGCAGAAACATTTTTTTCTTTTTGGATAAAGGTTTTACAAAAATGTATAAAAGCCGACCAGTGAAATCACCATTGTCAGTGTTAAATGATTGTTCAACCTTTTAATTGCCAGCTTTGCTGGACAGCTTTGTCTTTTACATGAAGTTGAAAAATAACAGATACCTGTCCAGATCAACAAGTGGACAAAAAGGATAAAAAGCCTTAAAATATCAAATGAATGCAACCACCACATCTAAAGATTGGTAAGCTTTCAATTTAGTACATTTTTTGCTTTTTGGTTTAGATATGCTTTAAGTTTACCTCCTGAGCCAAGAAGACTGGCTATTGCCAAGTTCTTCCTTCCTATATAAACTACAGTCTCTCTGTACCTGTTGAGGACTTAGGTACCAGCCTAAATGATTGGAGCAGTGGTGGACATTAAGATGAAGAGACTGCCATCACAGAAGGGGTACAATCAAGCTGACCTTATTATCCCCCATCCAGTTAAAATTACATTATTTGTTTTTCATAGAATTCCTTGATACAGCTCTGAGACATATCTATTTTCTGTGTCTCTGAAGCAGCCTTTATAATTTTCTCTACTATTTTTCAGACCAAAAGCTATGATTTGAGGATTAACTAGTCCCGCCTGAGTCTTTCACAAAGAAGGGTCTCTGGGATATCTCCTCCTGCACACTTCTTTAGCAGTCTGAGATAATTGGCTAGTTTAGAAAGTCACATGTTTGCATGGGAAGAGAGATCAGTGCAAGTGTTTCTTCTGAATCACTCAGTAGTGTATGTAATCTGATGTTTTCTGCTACTTGGGTCTAATCATAATTTGGCAGTTCATTACATTGGATTAAATCTAGAAAGTTGGTGCTTTCACCTATAGTTGAACACCAAGCTGATATGAAAGTACAGGGGTTGGACAAAATTTTGGAAATGCCAGGTAAAATGTAGTTGTTTCCTAATATGATGTTGGACCACTTTTGGCATCCAAGACAGCCTGAATTCTCCTGGGAACTGAAAAATAAAAGTCTTGGATTGTGGATAATAGAATCTGATACCACTCTTCGTGCAAAAATCTTTTCAGTTCTTGCAGAGATGCCAGAGGTGAGACACAAGCCCAAACCTTGTTCGCCCAAATTCACCATAGTAGCTCTATGCTATCGAGGTACAGTGACTACAGCGCCCAGGGAAGGTGTGAGAGTTCATCTGCATGCTTGTCAAACCGTGGTTTGACGACATCAGCTCTGTGAATCGGAGCATTATCATCTTGATAAATGGAGCTGTCTTTGGGAAACAATGTCTACACCATGAGGTGAACATGGTTGGACAAAATTTGTACATAGTCGCTGGTAGTGACTTTACCTTTCAAGGTGAGGATGGGGCCTGCACAATACCAATATATGGCTGCTGAAACCATGAGTGTGCCGCCACCATTCTTTACCTTTTGGCACAAGACAGTCCTAGTCATAAGCTTGGGACAGTGTTTACCACACATAAATATGTCTGGTGGTTGAGATCAGTGTGAGGCTTTATTCATCGGACCATATTACAGTCTTCCATTGATCGATAGTCCACAGTTTATTGGTGTTGTACCACGCTCTCATCTTCTAAGCATTAATATTGGTCACTCTTGGTGTGGCAATTGCAGCTTGCCTGTGAATGTTTTGCTTATGGCGTTCCCTCTGCACATGTTTTATGGACATGAGCTTTGGAAGACTGAGATTGAGCTTTGCAGTCACTTTTGCAGCAGTTTTCTTATTTTAGGTCACAATTCAGCACAATGTCCTTTTCTCTTTTGGTCAGCTTACCATGTTGACAGCGCTTATGCTTATCAGACTACGTTTTCCTAGAAATTGTATATGCCATCATAACGTTTGATACTGTACCTCAAGACACGACAAATAAATTGGCAATTTCAGTCACCGAAGCACCAGCTAAGCAGGCACCAACAAGTTGCCCTCATTGAAACTCCGTAAGCTCTGACATGACTCTGTATTGCTAGCAGTGAATGCCTAAAATTAGGCTTCCCACCTGGTAGCTAGGTGTATCATCACACTGCGGGTGCAAAAGAATGTTACATCACTTCTGGTTTCAACAAGAAACATGTTTTCACTTTCACGCCTGCAAATCATATAGTGTTTTCATATTTTTTTCATTCCTGTACATGCTTTCCAAAAATGATGTTTCCATCTTTTTTAAATATGCAAATATTGTTATGTTGCTTCATGGCAACCTAAATCCAATTAGCTTTCAGACAGTTAGCTTTTGTCTACTAATATGAATCCATGTTTTGTTTTCTTCAAATACTAGCAGGAGAAAAAGTAAAACCATCTTTGAGCAGGAAGAAAGTATGGACATCAGTGCAGTTTGAAAGAGAAGACAATCTTCACACTGATTATTACCCCATAACAACTAGATCTATAACTTACATACTATTTCTATTCTTCACTTTTCATTAAAAAGCAGAACCTACTGTGAATTGTTAATTTTTCTGTTAACATAAAATGACAATGAATGTGTTTAGAATTTTGTGTACAGTATTTGTGTCATAAAAGCGTTACGTTTGTTTTGCTATTTTATTATTGACATCATGGAAGATACTATCCAGCCTTTACTAGAATTAACTTTTTGGTATTCTACAAAGTGATCTGGCTTGGTGCATGACCTGATGCTTAAAATGTTCACCTTTACAGAAAACCTGTAAAGGTGACAAAAAAGCGGACCCCCCTCCCTGTACCGCTGTACTTGCCTCTCACAATCCTGAGCTTTTAGGGCTCCCGCAAGCTGCTTCACTGGTTTGGGAATTTGAAATCCCTGCTGCTTTCTCTTCTCTCCATACTGTGCTGACAGGACGGACTAGACAGTTTCTGATTGGTCAGCGCCATCCTTGTGACGGTGTGGAGCAATTAGAACCTGGTCTGTCTGAACTTAACTTTAAAGTAGAATTACAGCTAAAGCCTAACTAATCTTACAAATGCTCACCCAACCCTCTCCCAACCACCTGTACTAACAACTAAAATGTATATACTTTCCTATTTTCAGCCTGCTTTGGAACGGTCACGTGATCCCCTGTGTCATCCAGGGTGGCTGCAGGGAAATGGAGAGAGTTCTGTGACATAACTGGAGTAGGCTGAAAATATGGAAGTATATGCTTTTTTTTTTTACAGCTTAGTTAGTATAGGTGTTGGGAGGGGAAGGAGAGCATTTTTAAGTTTAGGCTTTAGCTGGAATTCTACCTTAAAAGAATTGTTCAATGGGTCACAGACCTGTTGTTGCTGAACTGTAAGATACTTAACTCCAAGGAAAAATAATTTTAGCTGTTTGTCAACCAAACTTTAAATCCCACGGCGTGTATGTCACCTCAATGACTGCTCTCGTTTTGTATCATTTATTAGATCACTGTTCATCAGGGGTCAAGTTTAAAAAGAGGAAGCAAACCCCTGCTATTCTACCATGTCCACCTCTATACAGACACACAGTGCAGAACAAAGGTTGGTTAAGTCAATTAAAATAACAGCTATAGGAAGCCTACTGGCAATACTGGTGACTAGTTAGCAGAAATCATAGCAGAGCTGCAGGTGGCATAAACCTCATGGGACCTAGGTAGTTGTTACCCAGCACATTTTTCCTGAAGTTCTTAAAGGCATAGTAATCAGACTAGGCTTGCTAGATGTGAGATTATAGTGGACTGAAAAGGAGGACTTGCTATCTCATGGAGAACATCTAGAAGTATCAACTGTGCCTAAAGCAGTACCCTAAAACATACTTTTTACCTTAAATACCTCTTGAACAGCAGTACACTTGTGTCTAAGCATGCATGTGCCTTGAGCCTCATACATACAGTATATAGCTGTACACTCACCAGCCACTTTATTAGGTATACCTTGCAAGTACCGGGTTGGACCCCTTTTGCCTTCAGAACTACCTTAATTCTTTGTGGCTTAGATTCAACAAGGTGTTGGAAACATTCCTTTTCTATTTGTCAGCTGCACATCCATGAACCATTGATACAAGGCAGGATGGATCCATGTTTTCATGTTGTTTACACCAAATTCTGACCCTACCATCTGAATGTCGCAGTTGAAATTGAGACTTATCAGACCAGACGTTTTTCCAATCTTCTGTTGTCCAAATTTTGGGAGCCTGTGTGAATTGTGGCCTCCGTTTCCTGTTCTTAGCTGACAGGAGTGGCACCCAGTGTGGTCTTCTGCTGCTGTATTCCATCTGCTTCAAGGTTCAGCGTGTTGTGCGTTAGGATATGGTATTCTGCATACCCTGGTTGTAATGAATGGTTGAGTTACTGTTGCCTTTCTATCATCTCAAACCAGTCTGCCCATTCTCCTCTAACATCAACACAGCATTTTTATCCACACAACTGCTGCTCATTGGATATTTTCTCTTTTTCTGACCACTCTCTGTAAACCCTAGCGATGGATATACGTGAAATTCCTAGTAGATCAGCAGTTTTTTTAAATACTCAGATCAGCCTGTCTGGCACCAACAACCATGCCATGTGCAAAGTCACTTAAATCCCCTTTCTTCTCCATTTTGATGCTCTGTTTGAACTGCAGCAAGTCGTCTTCACCATGTCTAGATGCCTAAATGCTTTGAGTTGCTTCCATGTGATTGGCTGATTAGCAATTTGCGTTAACTAGCACTTGAGCACGTGTACCTAATAAAGTGACTGGTGAGTGTATATCTGCAGTGTGAGAACATCTCAGACACTGCTGCCTCTGCCTGCTAGTTTCATGAGCTTTGGGGTGAGATTTAATGATGTCACTCCTGTACACTGCTTATTGTTGCTGGAAAGGAAGCTGTACCTGAGGAACTGCAATACAAAGATTTCCCTGCTTCTGATGTATTCATTCTGTGAATTGATGTTTTCTGAATCTCTGTGGCTGCTCCTTCATTATTCTTCCACCATTTATTAGATCACTGTTCAGCGGTTCGCTTTAAAAAGAAGCAAAGCCCTGCTAATTTACCATGGCCGCATCTACACAAAGACACAATGCAGAAACAAGGCATGGTTAAGCCAATTAAAATAACAGTTATAGGTAGTATACAGGCAGTACTGGGGAATAGTCATTTGTGCCATGCTTGCCTTTTTTGGGCACAGCTTCTCCATTTCAGGTCCTCTTTAATGTGGTTTTAAAGGTATGAGGTGTTTTACCTTAATGCATTCTCTGCATTCATGTTCATGTGTGATGCTCTCTGACGAGCCACCTGTGTCCAGATCACTCTTCAGAGAGCATTTGATAGGCACTGAGAAGGCGTTGTATCACCTCCTCTCTACCTGCTTTAACTCCTTGGACCTTGCATGGGCACTCCCAGTTGCTTAAATGGGTCGCAATTGGTGGGTGTACAGAGGGTATGATTCTTGCCACAGCTGCGAGCAAAGCATCGCAGCTGAGGCATGTGTGCACCCCAAGCTTCCAGCTTCTTCAGCTAAAAATGGGTTGCCGCTGAGGGGCATTACAACCTTAAGGTTTTACCACCCCCCAACCTCATATATAAATGAGTTCTTATAGTGCAGCCAGTCACAGTACTCCAATCACCACTACACCAGTCACAGTGTAGTCATACCAGTGTAGCTGTTCTTGATTGCCACCAGACCAGTGCAGCAAACAACAGTTTTCCTGATCACCACCACACTAGTTGCATTGTCACCCCACCTGTGTAAGCCAGCAATGGTGTCACCACACCAATCTCAGTGTAAGTAAGCAGCACTCTTCATGACTGCTGCCACACTAGTCTCCAATGCCACCAGACCGGTGCAGCCAGCAACAGTATTCCTGATCACCGCCTCAGCCTGCACTGACCCTGGTCTTTTTGACCATGTTTCTGCCACTGCCTGGACTGATCCTTTGCTTATTTGCTGACCATGTCTCTGCCTGCCGCCTGAACTGACCCATCTGACTGTCTATGTTCCTGCGAGACACCAGTTCCAGTCATCTCCTGTGAACAACTGCACTCCTGGAACCATATGGACTCTTGTGTTCTTCCTTTTTTCAGCCTCCTGTACTTACAGGCCAGTGAACATGACATTCTCGGGGGCATCCGCATAGCAGTAGGCTAGGCTTGCTTGGCTTATAGGAATTGGACTGCTATACTGTATGTGATGCTACCCTAAGCTATATTCCCTGACTACTCGTACAGAGGTGACCATTACAGTACATTGGGTTTTGACATGGTTTATTTGTATAATATACAATGTCTAGGACATAATCAGTCCAAACAGTGAAAGTCTCACCGTGGTATTGCAACTTCTAAAAAAATAAATAAAAATGTATTTTGATTTTTCTCCCGCGTTTTCCAAAAACATGGCAAAAAAATATATATTCAAAATACTCATTATGCCTCTTAGAGAATGTGTTGGGGTGTTTGCTTTCCAAAATGTGATCATTTTGTGTGTGTTTCTACTGTCCTGGTACTCCAGGGCCTCCAAAAATGTGATAGGTAGTCAGGAAATTAGATGCGTAATTTATGCCGCCAGAAACCTAAAGATGCTCCTTGGATTTTAAAATATCACATATATGCTATTGCCATGCTCAGGAGGAGTAGCAGAATGTGTTTTGGGGTGTGATTCTAAGAATGCCTATGATGGTAAAAATATTGTATTGATTTAGGTAATTTTAATCACTTGAGCTCCGGAAGGTTTTACCCCCGTCATGAGCAGAGCATTTTTTGCTATTCATCACTGCGTTACTTTGTAAACTGGTAATTGCTCAGTCATGCTCAGGTCATTGCTCAGTCAACATGCCTCTAAGCAAATGCCTTGGGTTGTCTACTTTCCAAAAAAGGGTAATTTGGGGGGTGTTTGAACTGTCCTGGCATTTTAGGGCCTTTAAAATCATTACATGTAAGGACAGCATTAGGAGTTTCTAACACACTCTTCATGCTTGGGCATACATGCAGTGTTCTTTTTTTTTTTGTTCAGTCTGGGCTGCATGAAAAAAAAAACCTAACAGACTCCTCCATACACATCAATTGATGTGAATGAATAAATCTCTGCCAGAAAATTTGTATGGTATTGTAGCAATCGTGCACACAGAGATGGATGCGAACCTCCATTTTGGCAAAGACCTCCATCTTGTATCATTTTTTACTCCCAAATCAGATTCCTCCGATATCCCCCCTACCTCTCTGAGGAGTGACATGTGGTCTGTTTGATGCAGAGATCAAAGGCATCAAGGCCAGCGGGAGAGCTCATGTTTATAAACCCCAATTAGCCTGGCCCCCAGATGTCTGCGAGACCCTGCTTGGAGAAGGATTGTAAAATCATAAACCAAGTCCTTCACTGAGCTCAAAGACATTCCAGGTAGTCGTAAAACAGACTCACATTTAAGCATCCCCTTTTCCCCTATGATTCCATATCTTTGACAAGGAAAGAAGTACATAAAAACCGGGCATATATTCAGATCGGTCTTGTTAATACAAGTTGTCTGATATATTACATCCCCTATCTAGCATCAACAGGAGAGCAGAAAATATCTCCTTAACCATCCCAGCAGGTATGTCATATTTCATACCTAGATGTTCAGCAGGTTATTTTGCGTATTAATCGACTAGTGGCAAGGCTGCTAAATGCACCGAGAAGTTATGAACCATGACATCAACTGTGAGGGTTTTTGGTTCTAGCTTGGGTCCCCGCCTACACAACTCCCTCCCCAAATGAGGCGATTGGATCTCTGCTTTAAGGAGACACCCTGCTAAGCTGAGTTAAGTGGAAGAAGCTCCCTTTTAACATCGGAACTTACTTCGGGAGATAAAAGCCCTTTTGCTCAGGAAACTTGATCTGCTTAAACCAAGGCTGACGGCAAGTACTTTATCTCTCTAAATTCCTTTCTGTTATCTCTTTGCTGTGTTATTGCTCTCTGTATATTTATATATATATATTGGCTACATCTTTTCTGTAAATATTTTTATTGCACCCTTTTGACCTTTTAGTAATAAATCTTACTTCCTGAAAGTGTTAAGTTTCTAAAGCTCTTTAATGCAAAGTAAGAACCCCTGCCTCTAAAGAACGCTACTGTGTGTGTTTTAAACTTCGGTATATCTCTGCCTGCGGTGAAAGTGGTATACCGATGCTTATGCAAACATCATAGTGGTATTGCTGATATTGCCGAGTTTCCTCTTTCTCTGTACAGAAAAGAGGTGGTGGCAGTGTGAAGGGTTAATTGCGTAACTAACCTGACCCAGTAACAGTCACTCCCAGGCTGCAAGTACACAGATTGTGGTCCATTAGCTGGAAAATCTTTGTGCAGGGTGCAGCTGGGCGTGGCATTGTTACGCACGTGACAGTGTGGTTTTAGATTGGCTAATCCTTCGGTCACGAGTTTGGTGAGAAGGGCTGGGGTCTGACACCGCGATCGTCACAGGTATTCCCATCACTAGAAGCTTCTTCCACACATTCACCCACTCTTCTGATGTTGGGCATACATGTCATTTTTCTTTTTTTTTTATTCAGCCAAAAAAGAACTTTAAGGATAAGTTCACCTTTTGCACAAAAATATTGAACCTTTTTTTGCAGGAAAAGAGTGTGCATTTATTATTTTTGTCTGCAGGAGTCTGTAAAGAATTGCAGCAGCAATCACAGATCACAGATGCCATTTAGGTTTCCTGCAGACCTGCCAGTATATCTGCTTGCGCATATGGGATGTACGAGCAAGCAGACATACTGGACTTGAAGACTAAGTGAACTACCACTGTGCTCCACATGTGCACAGCGTTGGGATCATGTAAAATGGTACCAAAGGTGAACTTATCCTTTAACAGATTCCTTCATTCCCATTGATCAATGTGGATGAGGAAATCTCTTCCAGAAAAAAAGTAGTATATAGTATGAAAATAGTATACCGAAGCATAGGAGCCATCCACCCGCTGACCACCCTACGCTCCTAATGCCTGGTCATACATGTAATGCTCCTAATGCTTGGACATATGGGAAAAAAGAAGCTAACAGATTCCTCCATTCACATCGATTGATGTGGATGAAGAAATCTCTGCCAGACAAAATGTATGGTATGCCCACCATTAGAATCTTCCTCCACGTATCCACCCACTTTTTAATTTTGGGCATACATGTAATTTTTTTTTCGTTCAGCCCAAGGGCTGAATGAAAAAACAGAACCTGACAGATTCTTCCGTTCATATTAATGTGGATGAGGAAATATTTGCCATAAAAAAAAGAAAAAATTATATGCCGAAACACAGGAGCAATCTGCCTGCTGGACCACCCCATGCTTCTAATACTTGTGCATATACTTTTTTTCACATGTATATGTAACGTTCTCCGAACAAAAAAAAAAACCTAAGCAGATTCCTCCATTCACATCAGTCAATGTCGATGAGGAAATCTTTGCAGAAAAAAAGTGAAAAAAATGTAATGCCGACGCATAGGAGCGATGTGCCTGTGGACTACCCCAGGCTCCTCATGCATTTTTTTTTTTTCTTTTTTTTTTTTTTTTTAACTGTGGATGAGAAATCTCCTTCTGCAGAGCTGCAGGCACTGATGTATGTATTCTGAGAGCAGCACTGGAAGAAGGTTCTCAATGTTTTTTTATGTTCCTGGGCCTGCAGCTGCCGCCCCATATCAGTAATTCTGTCATGGGTCGGCAAGTAGTTAATTATGTTGGAGTGTTGAACTTGTCTGCTATACTCGGGTTTTATTTACCCATGCAATCTGGCCACACTCCCCATTAATAATGAAAATTATATAGTTTATGGGGGGATTGTTTAAAAAAAAATTATACTGTATGTGTAGTTGGTTGGAGTCTAGCATTGTTTTACCTTGTTGCAGGCTCAAAGGGGACCCAGCTTATAAATAAAACGCCACTCACCTCCAGCCTTAGCTTTACATCTGGGACCTCCAATGTACCCTCCTCTCAACCTGCCTGCAAGCCACTGCAAGGGGGTGCATTAGTATCTGATTTTCTGCCATGGCCCATAGGTGACATAGTAGTTATATATGAAGCAAGGGTCCCTACCCAGCTATTATTCATCATTACATTGATTAACCACTTGCCCTCCAGAGGATTTTCCCCCACTTTAACTGACAATTGTACAGTCCTGCAATGCTGTATATAAATTAGATTTGTGTCCTTTTCCCCCACAAATAGAGCTTTCTTTTGGTGGTATTTGATCACCTGTGCGGTTTTTATTTTTTGTGCTATAAACAAAAAAAACCAACAATTTTGAAAAAAAAACATTTTTGACTATTTGCTATAAAACATATCCAATAAAAAAATTTTTAAAAATCAAATTTCATCATAAATTTATGCCAAAATGTATTCTGCTACATGTCTGTTAAATAAAAAAAGAAAAATCCCAATACCTGTAAATTAATTATGAAAGCGTTAAACATGAAAGCGTCTACGAATGGTGGTGTGTATATATATATATTTTTTTATACTAGTAATTTTTCTTATACAAGTAATCAGAAACTTCTAGCGGGACTGTGGCGGGCATTTTGACACTGAGTGGAACTGACTGCCACTGACATCCCCAGTGACACTAATACAGTGATCAGTGCTAATAAAAAGCACTGACACTGTACTAATGACACTGGGCAGGAAGGGGTTAACTTTTGGGCAATCAACTGTGCTGTGTGTGTTTTACTATGGAGACATGCTTCTTGTATTTCTCTGCAGCATGTCCTTGCTGGCAGGAGAGAGACCTGTTTATTATCACACAGGTCTCTCCCCTGACAGCTTTACACGGCGATCATCGGGTGCTGGTGGGGAATCTCTGGCCGGGACCTGGTGATTGACACCCCTAGCCACCAATGGTGGTGTGGGTAAGAGGGCACATGATTTTGCGCAGCCCTGCCACCCTGTAGCAGTACATCTACAATAGGGCAGCAGTACATCTACAATAGGGCGGCAAATCATCCCTGTATCATCAGTCTAAAGCCCCGTACACATGAGAACATTGGACAAATGCTTGTCCTTTATTTTTGCATGATAATCTCATATTGAAAGTGAAGAGGTTACTAAAGTTACGACAATTCTTGTCCAACGGAATAAACATTTGAAGGTGATGTAATGTATTTGTATTGTATTTTTGAATGAAAACTGTACTGATTAACCGCCTCCCGCCTGCTATATTGTAAAATGATGGACGTAAGGCGGTTCTCTCGTTCTGGGAGGACAGCATATGACGTCCTCCCATTCTAACTGTGCATGTGCAGCTCCTGGAGCGCGCAGCGCGGCGATCGGTGGTACGCTGTGTCCCTCAGACACAGCGGATCACCGATCAATGGAAAGAGCCGAAGATGTCGGCTCTGTCATGTGATCAGCTGTGTCCAATCACAGCTGATCGCATGTAAATAGGGAAATGCCGGTTATCGGCATTTCTCTCCTCATGAGCTGTCACACTGACAGCTCGAGAGGAGAGCTGGTAATCGGCATCCCTCAGAGGGCACATGTACACTGATGATCAGTGTGCCCTGATGATCTGTGTAGCCCCAGCAGTGCCACCTGTCAGTGTCCATCAGTGCTCATCCATGCCAACTGCCAGTGCCCTTCAATGCCACATATCAGTGCCCTTCTGAGCTGCCTTTCAGTGCCAGTCAGTGCCACCTATCAGTGCCCATCAGTGCTGCCTATCAGTGCCAAATATGAGTGCTGCCTTTCAGTGCACATCAGTGATGCCTGTCAGTGCCACCTACCAGTGCCTCCTCATCAGTGCCACCTATCAGTGTCCATCATTGCACCCTATCAGTGCCCATCACTGCAGCCTCATTAGCGCACATATGTGAAGGAGAAAAATCACTTATTTACAAAATTTTATAAGAAAAAAAAAAATTTTTTTTTCTTAAACCAAAAACCGTTGAAAAGTTTTAAAAAAAACCCAGAGGTGATTAAATACCACCAAAATAAAGCTCTATCTGTCACAAAAAAATGATAAAAATTTCAAATGGGTACAGAGTTGCATGACCACTCAATTGTCATTCAAAGTGCAACAGCGCTGAAAGCTGGAAATTGGCCTGGGCAGGAAGGGGTTATTAGTGTCCTGTAGGTTAGTGGTTAAACAAAAATCATACAATCTGGTATCGTACAAGAACAAATTTTGTGCTTGTCCCCAACAAAGCTGTGTACCAACGATCAGATTGTTGTACGATCACTTTGAAAGAGGTATTTTTCATGCGATTTTCTGTTCGTGTGTAGAAGGCTTTTAAGGTGTTCAGTTCATCTCCCTGTACAATTAGATTTGTAAAAAAAAAAATCATGGGGTTTGAGTCTAAATAGTATGCATTTGAGAAAACAAGGCAAAGGTATTTTCCCATCTTAGGGTTTGCTCACACGTGAGTTTGGGGGTGGTAAAACCCAGCAGTTGAGCCTCACTTTTACCACCACCCATCTGCTACCCCCTTTAGCTGCAGAGGCAGTGGCCGTTAGTGTACACATGCCACAGCTGTGATGCTTTTCCTCAGAGCCATGGCAGGGTTTAAACTCCCTTATTCTTGGCTAGCGTAGCACCTGCTAATCTGCACTAGTGCGGTGATCAAGGGGGTTAAAGTTCATCCTTTGGGAAAAAATAATAAATTAACCTATTTTTGCAGGAAAAAAAATGTACATTTAGCCCTCATGCACACTTGACATTTTGATAACACTGGTAACGTTAGTGGTGTAAAGTCACGTTAAAAATGTATTAGCATTAGCATTTAGCTGCGATTAGTGGCGTTTGTAGTTTTTAGCTATTGTTTTGGTAAAAAAAGTCCTAAAACACCAGTTTGTTGCGTTTTACCACGTTAGAGTGTCTTTTACAGCTAAAAAAACTCCTAGAAAGCCACTAGTCTTGGGGTTTTTTTCCAGCTAAAAAACACCCCAGCAAAACACTGATTACAGTGTTGCATGGACACATAGGATAACATGCTGGGGGGTTTACAGGTTGTAGAAAAAAACATCAAAGGCCAAAAACAGCAGCTGTAAAAACGTCAAGTGTGCATGAGGGCTTATTTTTTTTCCTTCATAATCCTGCAAAGCATTCTACCTGTGATCTGTTTGATTTATTGTTGAAGAGACATACTGGGGTTTATTTACTAAAGCTGGAGAGTCCAAAATCAGACTCCCTTCTGCATAGAAACCAATCAGCTTCTAACCTCAGCTTGTTCAATGAAGCTTTGGCAATGAAACCTGGAAGCTGATTGGTTTCTATGCAGAAGTGAATCTGATTTTGCACTCTCCAGCTTTAGTAAATAAACCCCACTATGTCCCTTCTACAATAAAGTGGAATTAAGGTGACATGATTCGGTGTATGGACTCCATACTAGGGGTCACTTTAGGGTCCCCCTAGGCAGGGGCGAACTGACCATTTGGGAACTCGGGCAGTGCCCGAGGGCCTGGGGTCAGTAGAGGGCCCTATGAGATGCCCCTGGTACCTTTTTCATAGGCTTTTTTGAGTTTGGGCAAGGACACAGGGGCCCCATGATCCCCTATTGCCCGGGGGCCCCATGAGTTGTCCGCAGCTGCCCCTAGGGACTCTGGAAGTAATCAGGGTGGATTGTCCCCTGGAGGGGTGAAGCTTGGGATCATGCCTCTCTAGACCACCTTCCAGATTGTTGCCTGTCCACTCATGCACAGTACGTGTCCACGTTACATACATGATTATATTTCAGCCTATATAAGGAAACTATAATTTGTTTTCATCTTATATATTTCCTAATCTGTAAATGATAAAATGTATGTTTTTAGCACTTGTTCACTCAGGAACAAGTTCTCATGTGATTACTGTGTGGTGCAATTTTGCAGCCTATTCATTTGAATGGGCTGCAAATTGCACTGAAACACAGAAAAAGTAGTGCATACTATTAAAAAACGTGCCACACCAAACCGCATGGTACTGTGATACCATGCAATTTGGTAGTGCATTTGCATTTTCTGTTGGGGTGCCATTACCAATTATTTGGCACCTGCATGCAGGAATCACGCATGAAATGCATTTTTCCCAAACCACGTTCTCATGTGAAGTGGTCCTGAAAGATGAATTCTAGGTATGCAATTGTTAAATTGTTGCAGCTTGGTCCAGTGTAACAATGTATATACCATACCTTTGAGACCTCACTAGAAATGGGAAATCACTGTAGTAGCCACTGCTACCATGCTACTCCAGTGATCTCAGCTATCTTTCACGTGCTGTGCTGAACTACTGTCCTGCTGCATTCTGAACACAGGAGGTTGTTCACTCAGAATTGGTGCCATTCAGAGAATGCATAGCATTCTCTGATTGGACAAAATGGATAAGGTGATTTCGTTGCCCCTCCACCTCTTATGTAAAGGTGTGGAAATGCTTCTTTGGTACTATCACAGTCCTCAGGCCTTCGTCGTGTCTCTTAATGCAGCATTTACTTAAAATTACTGACAAAGAACAAGGAATTCTTCAATGTCTCCTACTGATGCAGAAATTACCCTACCACCCTGAAACTCCCCTTTTACACCAAGCAGACTTCTTCAGCCTCAGCTCTCTCTAAAAGGTCAGATGAAGCACCCTTGAAGTACTATATATCTGAACCTAAGACCAAAAATTTCACATATCAAAGTCCTTAGATGTGGCCGCTGCATTAATTTTTTTCCAGCTATGTAATTTTCTGCAAGCACTGGACAACTGCCTCCTGTCAGAAATTCAGCACCCTTGTAAGTTCCTGTGCACTGAACTGAGATCTCAAAGTTATCTGCTTTCCCAGCTGTGAACTACAAAGAAATGTCCCTCTGTGCCATGGGAACAAGGAGAAGGACAAGTTCAAATCAGAGAACAGGCTAGGGTGACAATGCTGCTCCTCAATAGATACAGTGCAGTTAGTGACTGTTGTCACTCTAGCACAAGATGTGTGTGACTAGCAGGATCACCAAGTAAAATAAATAAAACCAGTAAAGAAGAAAACTCATGACATGGTTCCATATGTTCCATATTTGGCATCTGATTTGGATAAGCTATAAGCAGGCCTATGCTATGCAATGGATCCATACACAATTATCATCCCCACTAATAAACAGAATTAATTCAGACAAGATTCCAGACCATGTGATTGCGGAGTGACCCAATAATCATAGACAAATGGGAACACTCTAGATGATGATGTGCCTGCTGGTGAATTTTTCCTGCCCCTCCAGTGTGATGGAACTTATTCATATACTTACAGATTCTAATTCTCGGTTGCCGGTCTTGCCTGTATCTTAGCCCAGTCGAAGTTCATGAAGAATGGGTGCCCTCTGAGGTGTCAATACAAAAGAGCTAAAAGAATGAAAAACATAAGAATCACTGAAAGAACAATAAAATCCGCCCCGTTTAATATTTGATTCTCACCATTGCACATTTCAGCTTCCTTCATTTGACTTTTAAAACTACTACTATGTCCGGATTGGATTGAACCATAACATAGGTCCCTTATTTATGTAATATTATCTCATAATATATTTTAATAGCAATTAATTGGTAATAACATATTAAAAATCATGCAACTGCCATTTTTTTCTGTAACGATGGCAATACCAGAAGAGATGTATATTCTGTCTGTGTAAGGACTGTCCCCAAAAATCTAATTTTCTGCATGTGCAATGGCCCCATTGCTTTCCAGACAAACCAAACAGTCCACAACTTCAAATTCTACACATCTTCTGAAATTTGAATTTTGGAGGACACAGAGGCTGCTGCTTTCTTTACAGAGCCTCCGCAGTAGGGTTTTCGTTTTTGCTGATGTACTTTCTAAGACTCTTCTATTACTAAAGAGACATGAGGGCTGCTACTTTCCTTATAACAGCATTGAGACTGCTGGGTTGGGCTGTAGGTAAAGGCAGATCCTTTCACTAAGCAGTCAGCATGTTAAAAATACTGCTATGCTCCCCCGGTTTGTCAGCATTCCGGGTTGGGACTGATCTGGTTTACCCCCTTGGGTTCCTTCCCTGGTTGGGTGGGAGGGGGTCCCCTCACGGACTCAAGAATTATGACTTTCCGCTGCCGCAACCTATCTTGGGCCTGGGTGAGGGTATTTTGGTTTCCGTTGGTAGCATGGGGTGAGGGTTCCCTCGGGCTTCGGGTGGGAGGTTGATCTGGCGGGCCCGGCTGGGTGGGAGGGGGTTGGCCCCAAGGTTCTTTGGGTTTTTATGGGAGGTCATCACGGAGGCCTCGCTCCTGGGACCTTTAGTTTTAGAGCTTCGGACCCCGGTTGATTATGTTTGTTGCCTTATTGCCCTTTTGCCCCCTGGGGGCTTTAGTTTCTGATGTTTCCATTTGCAGCCATGTGTCCGGTGGTAGAGCCACCCCTAACTGGTATCCTTCCTTTGTAGGATGCGCGTCACCATTGGCGTGACACAATTGCACTATTGTATATACTTTTTGTGTCTTTTTCTTTTTTTTTTTTCTTTCTTTGTCTTTTTTCTCCTTTGGTTTTTTTTTTGTTCTTGTTTTCTGCAGGGTTCCAGGACACCACGGTCCGCTCGCCATTGGAAGTGGAAATTGCTAGCTGCTTTATGGGTTTTTCTGCCGAGCGTGTTGCGTTGATATCGCCATGGCCTCGCCCCTTTTGAAAATACACTCGCAGAATGTTCAAGGCTTCAATTCGCCTCAGAAGCGGGCTAAAGTCTTTCATCACTTTAAATCGCAACAAATTGACGTGGTATGTTTACAAGAGACCAGGTTTTTGCAGTCCTCCGCTCCGCGTTATCTTTCACCTCACTATCCCACCTTTTACACGGCCTCGGCTCCTGAGAAGCGTTGTGGTGTACTGATAGCTTTTAAATGCAATCTTCCCTTTATCTGTGCTCGGATTATAGTGGACCCCACGGGCAGGTATTTGCTTTTGCAGGGCACTCTCTGGGACCAGGAGGTTACTTTTGTCTCTTACTACGCACCCAATCGTTTTCAGGATAAATTCTTTTCGCATCTTTGCACCATTGTTTCCAGACACTCCAAGGGTCTCATTCTTGTTTTGGGGGATTCAAATGTTACTTTGGATTCCACGTTGGATAGGCGCTGTGCACGGGGGGCGGCCCCTTCCCATGACTTGGTGCTGGAGGAACGTATGCGCTCTCTCTTGCGGACAGCGGGGCTAGCGGACGTCTGGAGGGAGCTTCACCCGACTGAACGCGACTTTACATTTTATTCCAGTCCTCATGATAGTTTTTGTAGAATTGATCATATATTTATGCCGGTTCAGCAGCTTCCCTTGGTCAGGCGGATAACTATTCCCTCCTCACCTTGGTCGGATCACGATCCCTTGGTACTTCTCCTTGCCCTCTCTGGGTCAGAACGGCGCCCTTTTCATTGGCGCATCAACGATTCTTTATTGACCACTCAGGCTTTCTGCCAACAAATAGAATTTTTCTTACGTACATACTTCACGGAAAACTCGGGATCGGTCTCCTCGGCAGTACCCCTATAGGAAGCACATAAGGCCACGGTGCGGGGTCATGTTATACAGCTGGCGGCGGTACGGAAGCGGGAGTGGGAGCGCCGACTTTTGGAGCTTCATTCTCTCCTGGCTTCTGCGGATGCGCGCTGGAAGTCGTCTCCATCCGCAACCCATAAACGCGCTCGGGACGCTCTGGCAACCGAATTAGACCTACTTGCTTCTTCGGAGGCGGAAAGGGCTCTGCGTTGGACCAAACACAAATTTTATTCTTGTGCTAATAAACCGGGCCCGATGCTGGCTAGGAAGCTCAATTCCGTGGGGAAACCCCATAAACCAATCCGACTGCGACTTCCCACAAGTGGATGTACTTCTAATCCCCGGCAGATTGTTTCCCGATTTTCGGACTTCCTTTCGCGCCTTTACACTACACCTGATCCCTTCCCTGTGGCTCAGGCAGAGGCATTTTTTCAAGATCTTCGTCTTCCGGGATTATCCGAGGCAGCACAGGTGGCCCTCAATGCCTGTGTTACCGTACCGGAAGTGCTCCAAGCTATCAAATCTTTGAGGTCCACCGCGGCCCCGGGTCCTGATGGCTACTCCGGTCTCTATTATAAGAAATTCTCGGTCCTGTTGGCGCCCTTCTTGGCTGACTATTTCAATGAGTTACGACAGGGCTCCTTGCCCTCCCCGGACGAGCTTAGAGCACATATAGCCATGATTCCTAAGACGAACGAGGATGTACAGGAACCACAAGCCTTCCGGCCCATTTCTCTTCTTAATGAAGACCTGAAGATATTGGGCAAGATTCTTAGCTCTCGCATCAATAACTATTTGCGTAGCCTGGTCCACAGGGACCAAGTGGGGTTTGTCCCTGGGAGGCAGGCGGGTGATAACGTTCGTAAGGTGGTCCATCTTATACATCTTCTGCAACAGCGGAAAATCCCGGGATTCTTACTGTCCTTAGACATATATAAAGCTTTTGACTCTCTATCCTGGGAATATCTGCGGTTTGTGCTGTCTCGTGGGGTTTTGGGGATTCTATCCTTTCTTGGATTCAAGCCTTGTATTCGTCTCGTTCGGCCTCCGTTAAATATGCTGGGTATTTCTCGAACCCCTTTCCTATTGGGCGAGGGACGAGACAGGGCTGCCCTTTGTCCCCGGCGCTTTTTGTACTGGCGCTTGAGCCGCTGGCTTTAGCGCTCCGGACCGATTGCAATATATCGGGGGTTTCATACGCGGGACAGGAGTTTAAGCTGAATCTTTTTGCGGACGATGCCCTCTTGACTCTTACTAAGCCTCTGACGACGCTTCCTAATCTGCAACAGGTTCTTGAGCGCTTCTCTTTGATTTCGGGTCTCCGTATTAACTTGGATAAGACTGTCGCTCTTAATATTACTTTGGATTCCGATTTGGTTTCACGCCTTCAATCCTACTTCCCTTATAAATGGGCTTCCTCCTCTCTTGAATATTTGGGCATCCGCTTGACCCCCACCTATGACTCCCTCTTTGCTGCGAATTATTACCCATTGCTTAGTTCTTTATCCTCTCTTCTGCATTCCTGGCAATTTCCGCACCTGTCTTGGATAGGGCGGGTTCATTCGGTGAAAATGACCGTCCTGCCGAAATTGTTATATTATTTTCATACTCTCCCGGTGCGGGTTCCCCCTCATTTCCTTCGGTTGCTTCAGGCGCAGCTTATGCGTTTCATCTGGGCCAATAAGCACCCCAGAGTATCTAGAAATACACTCTTTGCTCATAGACTCCAGGGTGGCCTTGGGGTGCCCAATGTAACTAAGTATTACCAGGCGAGCCAGATTGCCCCGCTGTCTATGTTGCACACTTCCTCTGACGTCCCTCTCTGGGTCTTGCTGGAGCTACCTAACTGTGCCCCTATCCAACCGTCGGCGCTTCTATGGCTTCCCCCTGTCCTGCGTCCTATATCGCTGAGCCCGATGTTGCTCCATGGCTTATGTGTCTGGGACTCGGTACATTATTCCAGTGGCCTGATGTCACCCTTTCTGCCTTTGTTTCCAATTGTTAACAACCCTCTTTTCCCAAGAGGGAAATCACCCAAGGGCGTTCTCTTGGTGGGTGGCTCATGGGTTTTTGCAGGTACGACACTTTTTGGTTTCTCGGTCCTTCCCTACCTGGGATCTTCTTCGGGAGTCCCGGGATGTTCCCCCGGCGGAATTTTTTTCGATACCTTCAATTGCGGCACTGGCTACTCTCGCTGCGGGGCACTTCTTCTTTTCCATACCAGAAATCGGCCTTTGAACAGCTTTGCCAGCAGTGCCCGGGCGCCCCGGGCCTTATCTCCCTTCTTTATGCAGCCTTGAACAGACGCCCGTCGCATACTTCTCTTTCATATGTTGTTCAGTGGGAGCGTGACCTGGGAGTGGATGTGGATCCGGAGGACTGGAATAGGGCCTGGTCACTCATAGCTAAATGCTCATTCAATACCACCACGCTGGAGGCAGCCTATAAGGTATTGTTTCGTTGGTATTGGGTTCCGGCTCGTTTGGCCCAGGCTAATCCCGCTTGTAGTGATCGATGTTTTTCCGGGGTTGTGGCCATCGTGGCGATGTCTTGCATATCTGGTGGTCATGCCCGAGACTGGTCCGTTTTTGGTCTCATTTATTTGGCCTCCTTTTCACGTTGTTTCATCTATCCATACGCCGGGATGCTCGGTATGCCTTGCTTTATTGCCCCATACCGGGTCTCTTTGCTCATCAGCAGAAGCTGGCGTCCTATTTGTTTTTGTCGGCCACCAGAACAATTGCTGAGGCCTGGAAGAGTCCGTTTGTCCCTTTTCAGGTGGTGCGGGATCGTATGACCAATATGATGCTTAATGAGCAGATGTCGAGCATATGCAACGACTCCCAATGTAAATTCTCGAAAATATGGGAACCATGGTTGCAATATGCCTTTCCCACGCTTCCTTTGGCTAGTATGGGGATGTACTGGCATTAGGCACTGGCGTTTGATGGTGGCGCTCTTGGATCTCTGCCCCCTCTTATTCTTCTTCTTCTTTTTTTTTCTCTCCTCTTATTTCTCTTCTCTTTCTTTCTCTCCATTTCTGTTAGTTTTTTTGGGTGATAGTTGACAGCTGCCTTTAATTGCAGTTAGAATTTCATTACCGTCATTGTAACCTATGTGCCATTGATAGCCCCTGCGTGGGCGTACCTTCTGCCTTGTTGAAGTTAGAGCACTGTTTTTCTTTTATTATTATGTTTTTTATCTTATCGGTGCAATTGATAGCCCCTGTGGGGGCATGTTTTGTCGCCTCTGTTTTATACTGCTTAAAACTAATAAAAACTATTGAAATACAAAAATACTGCTATGACCTATATCAATGGTCTCCAAACTGCGCCCCATAGGCCTGTCGCGGACTTTTGCTTGCCTTTATCTGGCCCCTGGGGAATCTTTCCTTCCACTTACCTCCCACTGATATAAATAATGGGGCACGATTCCTCCCACTAACACCAATAATAAAGCACTATTCCTTCTAATGACATCAATGAGGGACACTATTCCTTTCACTGATGTCAATGATTGGCAATACCACTGATTGGGCATTATTCCCCTCACTGATATACACAATGGGGCACTATTCCTTCTACTGACACAAACGACGGGTAACTATTCCTCCCACTAATACTAAAGATGGGGCACTATTCTTTCCACTGATATAAAAGATGGGATAATATTTTCCCCGCTAATACCAATAATGGGACACTATTCCTTCCACTGACACCAATAGCGGGGCACTATTTCTTCCACTCACACCAGTGAGGGGCACAATTCCTTCCACTGACACCAATGATGGGGCACTATTTCTTCCAATGATAACTCACTGATACAAATGACGGGGCACTATTCTTTCTACTGAAACCAAAGATGGGGCACTATTCCTCCCACTGACACCAGTGATGGGCAATATCAATGATGGGGCACTATTCCTCCCACTGATGCTAACAATGGGGCACTATTCCTTCCACTGACACAAACAATGGGGAATTATTCCTCCGACTAATACCAAAGATGGGGCACTATTCCTTTCACTGATATAAAAGATGGGGCAACATTTTTCCCACTAATACCAATGATGGGGCACTATTCCTCTCACTGACACCAATGGTGGGGCATTATTCCTCCCACTGACATAAATGATGTAGCACTATTCCTCCCACTGATGTAGACAATGGGGCACTATTTCTCTCACTAATCCCAAAGATGGGCACTATTCCTTCCACTGATCTAAAAGATGGGGCACTATTCCTCTCACTAACACCAATGATGGGGCACCATTCTTCTCACTGACACCAATGATGGGGCACTATTCCTCCCACTAATATAAATGATGGTGCACTATTTCTCCCACTGATATAAACGATGGGGTGCTTTTACCCCCACTGATATAAATGAAGGGGAACTATTCCTCCCGTGGCCAGTGTTCCTCCTCCTACTCACCACAGGCACTATGTAAGTTTTATAATCTCACTGACCACCAAGTCTGAGACATTGTTAATACCACTAATGCTTGGGCAGTTACTCCCCCCACCAGGCACATTTCAGCCTCCTAAAATCTGATGATGTGTCAAGGTCCTACCCTTTCCCAGAGACTGTGCGGCTTCATGTACTGGCGTCCATCTTGGGTTTCTGCAGAGCATGGTGGTGGTTGTCGTCAGTCAGTGCGTTACCCTGCCACTAGGCCAGTGGTCGGCAAGCCGCGGCTCGCGAGCCACATGCGGCTCTTTACACACTTTAATGCGGCTCTTCTGTGTGCCAGGCGCCCGCTCCCCTCCCTCCTCTCGGGCGGCCGCCCCAAAAGTCAGGACTCTGCAGCTAGCCCAGCAATGGGCAAACTACGGCCCGGCGGACCTTTTAATCCGGCCCGCGGAGCGTGGCAAACATTGGCTGTCAGGATGTAGGCGGGGCAGCGTGACGAACTCCTCTCCTCTCACAGTCCGCCCTGAAGACCGGAACGGCGCGGGAACACGGCGAGAGTAACGCGCGGAGCAAAGGTAAGTGAATTGACACAATATGGGGAATGAATTACTATAGGGGGGATGAATTACTATAAGGGGGATGAATTACTATGGGGGATGAATTACTATATGGGGGATGAATTACTATGGGGGATGAATTACTATATGGGGGATGAATTACTATATGGGGGATGAATTACTATGGGGGATGAATTACTATATGGGGGATGAATTACTATATGGGGGATGAATTACTATATGGGGGATGAATTACTATGGGGGATGAATTACTATATGGGGGATGTATTTTCAGTTTTAAAAATGTGGCTCTCAAAATAAATTTCAATCGTGGTTTTGGCGAAATTTGGCTCAGTTGAAAAAAAAGGTTTCCCACCACTGCACTAGGCCTACCTGTCCGTTCCACAGCCTTGCCCTGACATTACACAAGTGCCATGAATCCTGACGGTGCAGGTACGCCTTCGCTTCCAATGTTGGTCACCAGACTGGATCAACAGGATCTCCTGTTGGATCAGTTCGCTCAGGCGTTGCAAGCTCTGCTTGCACGCAACGCACACCTTACTCCTGGTGCTATTAGGCCGGTTGTCACTCCGGTGGTCGCTCCCGCTGCTGTTACGCTTGTTGCGCCTACCGCCGTGGCTGCTGCGGCACCCACGGCACCCAGAGGTATGACTGGTTCAGCCCCTCTTCCACAGCGCTTTGGGGGTGAGCCGAGTCAGTGTCATGGGTTCCTCAACCAGGTGGGGATTTATTTCGAATTAATACCCCACGCTTTTCCGACTGAGAGGTCAAAGGTGGGTTTCCTAATATCGCTACTCTCAGACAAGGCCTTGGCCTGGGCAAATCCCTTATGGGATTTTGTCGACGCCTTCCATAGGGTATTCGACGTACTGGCTCACTCCGTCTCGGCTGCCAAGCTGCTCATGTCTATGCATCAGGGTTCACGGACCATTGCCAAGTACGCCATAGAGTTTCGTACTCTGGCGGCAGAGGTGGGTTGGAACAATGAGGCTCTGGTGGCTGCGTTTTCTCAGGGTCTTTCTGATGCATTGAAGGACAAGATTGCAGCCAAGGAATTGCCCGTGGAGCTGGAAGCACTAATTTCCTTCCTGATCCTGACTGATACCAGGCTCAGGGAGAGGCCTTCACTCAAGGAACGCCTGCGGAGGCCTTCCAATCGACTGACACCTGTGTTTTCTGTCCCACCCGTTCCTCCCTCTCCTCCCACGCCTCCTGGGGATAGATTGTCTGGTGGTGAGCCCATGCAGCTGGGGTTTGCTCGTCTTTCCGAGGAAGAGCGGGCCGCTCGGCATCGGGAGGGTCGCTGCCTGTACTATGGCCTTGGTGGGCACTTTCGGCAGTCCTGTCCGGTCCGTCCGGGAAACGCTCACACTTGAGATCCTGTCGGAGACAGATCTTGGGTGGAGTCTCCTCGTCCCCGGCATTCCGCAAAGATAAACCACTGATCACCGTTGTCCTCTCTTGGGCGGAGGGCTCGGTGACGGCCCAGGCATTGGTAGATTCTGGGGCCGGTGGGTTGTTTATGGACAGCTCGTTTGCTGCTCAGCACTCCATTCCCCTGCAGGCTCGAGTTACCCCAAACTGACGCTTCTCCCGAGAGACCGGAGGGTAGATGTTTTGTACCCGAGGGGTTGCGCACTCTTCTGCTGCGCACCTACCATAACTCCAAAACTGCCGGGCATCCGGGGAGGAACCAGTTGTCTTGGGTCGTCTCTTGTTTATTCTGGTGGCCAACTCTCCGTGCTGACATCGCCTCTTATGTAGCGGCATGTTCGATCTGTGCCCAGAATAAATCTCCACGGCATCTTCCAATGGGTCTTCTGCAACCCATTCCCAATGGGGAGCGTCCTTGGTCACACCTGGGCATGGACTTTATTGTAGACCTCCCTGTGTCTCTGGGTCATACGGTCATTCTCATGGTCGTCGATCGTTTTTCCAAAATGTGTCATTGCATTCCACTCAAGATTTTACCAACAGCGCAAGAACTGGCCACGGTTTTTTCTAGGGAGATTTTTCGCCTGCATGGGTTGCCCAGGATGATTGTCTCGGACCGCGGGAGTCAGTTCGTGTCCAGGTTCTGGCGCGCCTTCTGCTCTCAGTTGAGCATTAGACTCTCCTTCTCTTCAGCCTACCACCCGCAGTCCAATGGGGCTGCGGAGCGTTCCAACCAGGCCTTGGAATAATTCCTTCGTTGTTATATTTCGGACCATCAGGACAATTGGGCCGATCTCCTGCCTTGGGCAGAGTTTGCCAGGAACTCGGCGGTCAACTCCTCCTCCGGGATGTCTCCTTTCATGGCTAACTATGGGTTCCAAACTGCGGTATTACCTGAGAGGTTCTCACCACAGGACATTCCGGCTGTGGAGAACCATCTTGCTGCCCTGCGTTCTTCATGGGGGCAGATCCAGAGGTCCTTGTCAGGAATGGACTTGCCAGTAATGGTGGGACTCACCTGCCTTGTGGGCTGCAGTACCAGGGCTGGCCAGCGGGTGCTCCCAGCAACCAGAGACTCAACCCTGCAGCCAGCCAAACACCTGAAGCTGATTATGCAGGTGTATTTAAGGAATGGCCAGACCTGCAGTCTGGGCCTTGGTGTGTGTTTTTCCTGGGCCCCTGTATCTTGTTACCTGCATTCCTGTTCCTGTTCCTGTCCCTGTCTGACTGATTCGTTGCTGACCCTGCCTGATCCGGACCTCTGCTGACTTCTCCTGTTTGATCCCTGGCTTGTGACCCCGACCATTCTCTGCCTGACCCCCTGTACCTACCTGCCCGTTAGTTGCTGTACCCGGCTCGTGACCTGACTACTCTCTGCCTGCTCCTCCTGTTCCTACCTGCCCGATTGTTATTGACCCGGCCTGCCTGACAACGCTTGCATTGTATGTATTGTTATCTGTGGGTGGTTTGGTTGGTTCATTTGCACTGTGTTATGTTTTAGTATTGCACTGCGTTTATGTTTGTATTGTTAATCTTTAATAAATTGTCTTATTGTTTATAACATATCTGAAGCCTGCGTTTCCCTGCGTCAGTCACATGCCTCTGGTCATACCCTGGAGCCCTGACAGTCCTTGAGGGACTCAGCACAGCGACAGAAGTTCCAGGCTGATCGCAGACGGCTGCCCGCTCCTTCATAACAGGATGGCGATCGGGTGTGGTTATCTACTCGCAACCTCAATCTGCAGGTGCCCGCACCTAAACTAGCCCCCCGTTTTGTTGGCCCTTTTCGCATTCTCCGCAAGGTGAATCCGGTGGCCTATGCTCTTGCTCTTCCTCCTGGGATGCGGATCTCCAATGTCTTCCATGTATCCCTGTTGAAGCCTCTGGTCTGCAATCGCTTCACTGCCTCTCTGCCTCGGCCCCGTCCCACCCGGGTTAACGGTCATGAGGAGTATGAGGTGAGCCGGATCCTGGACTCTCGATTGGTGCACGGTCAGGTGCAGTTCCTGGTTCATTGGTTATGGTCCCGAGGAGCGTTCCTGGGTTCCTTCCGCGGATGTCCATGCCCCTGCCCTCCTCCGCGCTTTTCATGCCCGCTTTCCTCTGAAGCCTTTTGTTGAGCCGCGGAGGGGGAGGGGCCCTTGAGGAGGAGGTACTGTCAAGGTCCTACCCTTTCCCAGAGACTGTGCGGCTTCATGTACTGGCGTCCATCTTGGGTTTCTGCAGAGCATGGTGGTGGTTGTCGTCAGTCAGTGCGTTACCCTGCCACTAGGCCTACCTGTCCATTCCACAGCCCTGCCCTGACATGATGGTAAACTGGCCCTTAAATGTTTAGAGACCCCTGATCTACATGAATGTGTGCAGTTAAAAATGTAAAATCCTAAATAGAATATATATATTTATATATATATATATATATATATATATATATATATATATTTATGTTCAAAATAGAAATCCAACAGACCCAACAGTCATGACATGCATGATGCTGATTCTGTGTAATTGAATCACTAACTGGAAGGGGCATGTTCAAAATAATAGCAGTGTGGAGTTCTATTAGTGAGGTCATTCATTCTTTGAAAAACAGGTGGCAATTACTGCTTTAATTAAGGAAGGAAGGCAGCAAATGTTGTACATGCTGGTTACAGTGCATTTCTCTCTGAAATTCTGAAGAAAATGGGGCGTTCCACACATTGTTCAGAAGAACAGCGTACCTTGATTAAAAAGTTGATTGGAGAGGGGAAAACATATAAAAAAGTGCAGAAAATGATAGGCTGCTCAGCTAAAATGATCGCAAATGCTTTAACCACTTGAGCTCCAGAGGATTTACCCCCCTTAATGACCAGGCCTCTTTTTGCTACTCGGCGCTGCACTAATTCAACTGATAATTGCGCGGTCATGCAATGCTGCACCCAAACAAAATTTACGTCCTTTTTTTCACACAAGTAGATCTTTCTTTCGGTGTAATTTGATCACCTGTGCGCTTTTTATTTTTCACGCTATAAACAAAAAAAGGCCCAAAATTTTGAAGAAAAACAATATTTTTTATTTTCAGCTATAAAAAATATATAGTAAACTCAAAGTTGGTTATAAATTTAGGCCAAAATGTATTCTGCTACATGTTTTTGGTAAAGAAAATCCCAATAAGTGTATATTGATTGCTTTGTGTGAAAGTTATAGCGTCTACAAACTATGGTATAAATACTGCAATTTACACCATTTTTCTGCTATACAGCGCTGCGCTAGTTTAACGGACAATTGCGCGGTCATGCAATATGGTACATAAATGAAATTTACATCCTTTTTTTCCCCACAAATTGAGCTTTCTTTCGGTGGTATTTGATCGCCTGTGCGTCTTTATTTTTTGCGCTATAAAAAAAGGCTGACAATTTTGAGGGAAAAAAAAAACAATATTTTGGACTTTTTGCTATAAAACATGTCCAGTAAAAAAAAAAGGAGCGGCTAAGGAGCAGCTGTGACCCGGCTACTGACATCTGCGGCGGTGATCCGCGGGACAGATAGGGCGGTGGCGCGCCTCGCGTGCGCCCCCTATTTGTTTACAAAACACACGTTTTAAAACGTGGTTTTGCCTGCGAGTGCCGCCCTGCCACCGTATATGTACAGTGTCAGGGCGGCAAGTGGTTAAAATGGCAACCAAAACCTGAAAGACATGGAAGAAAGCGAAAAACTAACATTTGAATGGATAGAAGAATAGCCAAAATGGCAAGGGCTCAGCCAACAATCAGCTCCAGGAAGATCAAAGAAGGTCTAAAGTTACCTGTGAGTACTTTTACAATTAGAAGACGCCTATGTGAAGCCAAACTATCTGCAAGAAGCCCCTGCAAAGTCCCACTGTTGAAAAAAAGACGTGCTGAAGAGGTTACAATTTGCCAAAGAGCACATTGACTGGCCTAAAGAGAAATTTTGTGGACTGATGAAAGTAAGATTGTTCTTTTTGGGTCTAGTGGCCGGATACAGTTTGTCAGGCAACCCACAAACACTGAATTCAAGCCACAGTACACTGTGAAGACAGTGAAGCATGCTTGTGCAAGCATCATGATATGGGGATGTTTCTCATTCTACGGTGTTGGGCCTATTTATCGCATACCAGGGATCATGGATCCGTTTGAATACATCAGAATACTTGAAGAGGTCATGCTGCCTTATGCTGAAGAGGAAATGCCCTTGAAATGGGTGTTCCAACAAGACAACGACCCCAAACACACCAGTAAACGTGCAACATTTGGTTCCAGACCAACAAGATTGATGTTATGGAGTGGCCAGCCCAATCACCGGATCTTAATCCAATAGAAAACATGTGGGCTGACATAAAAAATGCAGTTTCTGAGGCAAAACCAAGAAATAGAGAAGAACTCTGGAATGTTGTCCAATCATCCTGGGCTGGAATACCTGTTCACAGGTGCCAGAAGTTGGTTGACTCTATTGGGAATGCAACAGCATGTACTATAATGTACTATATACAGTATTCTGTGTTAATATCACTTGACCAGTAGATGGCACTGTACGTTAAAGGTTACTAGTTGTGTATGTGTAAAACTTGCTGCTTCTTTCTTCTTCTCTATCATCTCTTCAGGAAGTAATGAGTCTGTAATATGTCTGCTGTTATACAGTCTGCTGAAATGTGCTCTGTACGTTTGTAACTTAAGCCACACAAGTAAAGCCTGAATTCTGCTATCACTACCAGTGTCTTTTATAACACATAACCAACAGACTCCATGCAACACAGATGTACAGCAGTTCTCAGAAACAGTGGTTATACAACTAAATATTAATTAAGTGATTCAAAGGAAAGCAAAATCTTAAAAAAATTTTCAGTTTATATAGTGTGTTTGAGTTTGTAAAGAAGAATACAAACACTGCTATTTTTTGAACAGTCTAATATTCACTTTTCTTCAATTTTTTTAGAGGAACAACACAAATTTGATATATTTTTCTTTATGTTTTGATTTGAAATAGAATGTGTAGTGTTCCCAATGCATTTGTGTGTATGGAAATAAAAGCTATTAGAAGGATTTTGAGCTTTATTCACTTTTTTCAACACACTGCTATTATTTTGAACACAACTGTATATACAGTATATATATGCTGGTATTTATTTTTTGCCTTACAAATAGCTAAAGCTCTGTGTATACTTCCCCTTTCAATGAGGTCAATGATTGTCATTTTCAGTGGATAATAAGCCTTCTTTGAAAGCACTTCAGCATTTCCTCTGTGATCTTGTGGAATCTCCAGAACAGGTGTATGCTTACAGCCATCTGGTATACTGTTAGTCCCAATGAGAAGCAATCAACCATGGTGGTAAAGTATGGATCGTCTTGAAGGACCTGTAGAAACATAAGGGAGAGAAAGAAGTAGGAGAACATTTTCAGGTCAGGCACAAGACAGAGATGACTCCATGTTGAAATACGTAATGCAGGAACCCTCCCAGAAGTCCCAAAATCATGCTCAAAAGACATTCAACTGGGGCAGAGCTTGTGAATATTGGAGGTGGGGCTTAATGTGTATATAGTCATATACAAAAACATGCAGCGCTAGAGTATTTAGATCTATCTCATGATACAGTGTGACCACCTAATAAGGTATAAACGCAGCTAGCATAATGGTCTTAAGCAACCAATACTATGACATTCTCATGGTTAAGAAGGTGTAAATGGTGATATAGGTGTCAAAGTCAATATATCATAGGAGTGACGTAAATAAATCTGTGACATCTGTGGTAGGAAATGTGGCTGTAGAATGCACTAACCAGATAGCGCAGATATTAGCGCATTGGAGTAAAATGACCTACTCCTGGTCAATGGATCAGGGAACCTGCCGGAGTGGTGGTCGTCTCTGCTGTGGTCACCAGAATCATCTGCGTCCTCTCCAATTATGGAATTCCCAGGTGTCCAGTGGAATAAACGATCATCCGATATGTAGTGGAATCCTTATGTCAGCGACCTCCAGGGGTGCGGTGTGCGCTCAAGGAACAGGAATCACCTTCAGGGCTCAGAAATAAACCCAAAAGAGAGGCTTCCGATAGTGTGATAACTTTTATTAAGGAGTAATAGACAAATAAAGCACTAACATGGTGCAATACACAAATCCAAAGATGGCCGCCCGTGTCAAGGTGTGGACCATGTGGGTAGTAGTTGTAGGTCAAGTAGCATCTCTCTAACGCGTTTCGTGGCAATTGCACGTTATCAAACGTTATTTGATAACGTGCAATTGCCACGAAACGCGTTAGAGAGATGCTACTTGACCTACAACTACTACCCACATGGTCCACACCTTGACACGGGCGGCCATCTTTGGATTTGTGTATTGCACCATGTTAGTGCTTTATTTGTCTATTACTCCTTAATAAAAGTTATCACACTATCGGAAGCCTCTCTTTTGGGTTTATTTCTGAGCCCTGAAGGTGATTCCTGTTCCTTGAGCGCACACCGCACCCCTGGAGGTCGCTGACATAAGGATTCCACTACATATCGGATGATCGTTTATTCCACTGGACACCTGGGAATTCCATAATTGGAGAGGACGCAGATGATTCTGGTGACCACAGCAGAGACGACCACCACTCCGGCAGGTTCCCTGATCCATTGACCAGGAGTAGGTCATTTTACTCCAATGCGCTAATATCTGCGCTATCTGGTTAGTGCATTCTACAGCCACATTTCCTACCACAGATGTCACAGATTTATTTACGTCACTCCTATGATATATTGACTTTGACACCTATATCACCATTTACACCTTCTTAAACATGAGAATGTCATAGTATTGGTTGCTTAAGACCATTATGCTAGCTGCGTTTATACCTTATTAGGTGGTCACACTGTATCATGAGATAGATCTATATACTCTAGCGCTGCATGTTTTTGTATATGACTGTTTACCACGAGGCGTTTTGGAGGTTTGCCTTTCATGCCAGGTGCTTTTATATTTTGCCCTAAACTATCCAGCGCTCGTTATACTCTTTTTTTCTTTTTAATGTGTATATAGTTAAAACTTTTTGTTTTTGTTTTGGACGGAGATAAAATACGCTGGAATGCCAGTTTTATTTATTTGCTTGATTGGTGTTTGGTCAGAACTTCCAGGTTCTTACTGAACCCATGTTCATCCCTGGTCAACATGACAAACAGAGAATTTGAAGCTACCCTTTATAGAGGTACATTGACCCAGATAGCTCAATGTTCACAAGCCTCACTATGTTAACTTGACTACAGCAGGCAAGCAGTTACTGAAGCTTTTATCTTATTTGCATGTCTCAATTGTGTCCTACAAAGCAGCTCTAACACTGCTACTCAGAACTTGCCACCTTTTGTTGGAGATATAGTTCTGGTCTTGATACCCTCTGAAAATGACTGGGGCATCAATTAAAAATTTCTCCATAGAGGGAGCACCCATTTAACATTTTTATATGTCCAATAATGATAATTGGTGTATCTGAATAAAGATGACCACTAAGTCTAATATCAGGCAGGTAGCAGCTTACTTACCTCTGGGGCCATGTAAGGTATTGTCCCAATACATCCTGTAATTCTGTTGTGTTCTGAGACACCAATCCTCAACAAGCCCATATCAGCAATTTTAGCATGGCCGGTGTCATCCAAGAGAATGTTTTGTGGATTTAGATCAGGGGTCTGCAAGCTTTTCATTCAAAGGGCCAGTTTACTGTACTTCAGACTTTAGGGGGGCTGGATTGTGGTCAGTGGGGGTAAAAAATGTCCCGGGCCCAGCATCAGTGAGAATAAACATGAATTCAGGGTTGGTGGTCAGTAAAAGGAGTATTGTCCCATCATTGGTATTAGTTGAAGGAATAGTAACCCATCATTGCTATCAGTGGAAGAAATAGTGCACCATTGTTGGTGTCAGTGGGAGGAATAGTGCCTTGTATCATTCAGAGGAATAGTGCCCCAAGGACCGGTTAACCCTTTGAGGACCGTAAGATTTTGGAACGCCAAAAGAATCAATTTTTTGGTTTTTAAAGTTCGTACACTTCAGTTGCTGTAACTAAGCCATTTCATGAAATAATTGGCAAAAAGCTAGATCCATTTGTTGTTTGTTGATAAGAACTAATATTTTGACTCAAACCAAAAAAAAAAGAGTTTTAAGTTCTTAATCAGATGATACACGCAATTAAAAACATGGGACAAATACGTCCCTTGGTCCTCAAAGGGTTAAAGGCTGGCAAAGGGCCGCATCTGGCCCCCGGGCCAAAGTTTGGAGACCTCTGCTTTAGATCACTGTAAAGAAAAGGAGTGGATGGTGAGCTATGCATATCTAACAACTTGATCAAACATGGAAAAATGCTAATTAATTGTTTTCACATATATAAAGAAGATATAATATTTATGGGTTGATATCGGTTTCTTTTAAATATGCCTTTGGTAGGATCTCTGTTAGTTTCCAGCTCCTCCCACCTGCTATATTCATTATGAAGAGCTATCACTCCTCTTGCTGGCACTGGTGTTGGGGACTATTGTGTGTGGCATGTCCTTCTTGGCACTGTTGGATTGGACTAGTGAAGAAGGCTTGTTCCTGGTGGTTGATAAAATTTTCTTACCCTTGATATCACTGTTGAATGAACCACGTGAAAGTAGGGTGTTTGGAGTTTGATGTTTATCCTCGGTGGTAGACCATAGAGCTTGCTTGGCTATCACTTAGATCAGTCACTGTGCGGCCTCGCAAAAGGTCAAAATCAGGACCATAGGTGGGGGTCAGTATATTTTGGGTAGGATTTAAAAAAAATAAAAATTAAATTGTTATCAGTGTCAGTGTTCTTTGGGTAGGCATAAAAAAAGGAAAATGGTACCATTGTTTCTAGGCCGTACTATGGGTACAAACAAAAAATAACATACACATATGTGATATGGCTGCGATCATCAGAAGCAGGAGAATTTATGTTGGGATTTTCTTTGGTAGTAGATTATCTTAATACCAAGAAATATACAGCCAAATTTAAAAATATATACAATTTTTTTGTTTAGTATTTTGGAACAGTTTTCCTTCAGAAGGTATCCATTGCCATTTACCACCGAGTGAAAGCCCAATTTGTCCTGAAAAAAATGGTATATTCCACCTGGATACACAAAATAGTGACGATATGTACAGCTTTATGAACACATGTCAAAGTTGCAAAACTGTGTTCAGGCATTAACATTTGCTTTACCCTCAGTCACTAAGAGGGCTTAATCTATTTTTAAAGCTTTTTTGGCTATACTTCTCCTATAGAACACAGGAGTGCTGTTCTGCACTCTGATGATACATTTTCTGCTGACAGCAGGCTGAAGCCCGCTGTTGGCTGATGTCAAAGAGCTGGTCCGGGCTCTGAAAATATCCTGGCCATATGGTCGGAATCCACCCAGAACCCTGGATCAGCACCTGGCTCAGCCTCTCAGCAATCCGCCTCAGCCAGCTGCTCCCATCCCCTCCGCAGCCTAGCACAGAGGGGCAGAGAAAAGAGCCACAGATTGACAGTCGCGGAGGGGAGAACTGAGTGATCGTGAGGTTTGATTGCTTTGTTCTCACCACAGAGCCGACGGGGGGCAGGTGCAGCATGAATCGATGCATCTAGGTTAGTATAATGTGTTTTTTTTTCAAAATCTCATACTTCTCATTTAAACACAAGCAGTGTAAGTACCTGAATGTGACCTGGTATTAGTCACTTGAAGTCCCAGTACAGCAGAGCTGGAGAGAGTAAGAATCAGCCCAAGGAGCCAATCAGTTCATGTGTTGACAGGAGATCAGACAGAGAGAGATGAGCACATCATAATCCTGCTTCTCCTTTCACAGTCCAGTCTCCAGTCACAAGTTGGGGGTAAGGGCAGAAGTTCAGGATGACCTGGGTTTAGAGGAGATGGATTGAATGATGCTGGCCATTAGACAGAGGACAGCTAGTGGCAGGAAAAAGTAGTGTGGGTGAAATCTCTGGAATAAAAGTAAATAATGCTGCAAAGGCCAGATTTATTTTACCTTTAAAAGCAGAACTAAAATAAAATAATAAAAACAGTGAAAAGACAGGCTCCTTATTGCAGAAGAGGCACGCCATGTCTCTTCTGCAATAAAACAAACTTACCTTCCTGATCACAATCTTCTTTAGAATATACACTGCATGTGCTTAGCTCAGTGCGCATTCTCAGCACACCTTGGTGCTGGAATTAATTAATGTAATGCAGGATCCTGTCAGAAAGGTCAAGTCAGTGTCAGCACCTAGCATGTGCATAGTTCTGCTCACAGAACATTGAGCTCTGTGCACAGGCATGGATGCATCCATGTGCGTTGATATGCAAGCACTTACATTGGTGCCGAACAGGCTATTTAAGGCTAAGACATGCAAGAATTGTTGTGCCCCTCTTTCATGCAGTTTTTCTGTGTTGTATTGAACTGCATCATGTTATTATTGTTTCATAGCAAGCTGACATCTAGCGGCGGTTTTGGGTCATAACAGCTTGTTTACTATGTGATTTTGGTATCTCCCTCTATCCTCCTTCCCTGTTTTCCTGCTAGTTAGTTTAGTCCTAGTTAGACCCTCCCAACATCTTCCATGTTCCCTCAGTCAGTGTGAATTATTTGCAGAGACAAGGCTTAGTGAAGTCATTGTCTTCTTACACTTAAAAAGACTGGAAAAAACATCCTTTCTATTGCAATTAGCTGAAATAAAATTGCACTGGCTTCAACTTCTATGTCTTATTGAAGAGTTAAGCTGACTGTGAATGATGTAAAGTCAGAAGGTGCCCGTATTGTTTGGACAAACTGGATCTAAAGAGGAATGTCAATATGAAGTGGCATTTGAAACAGAACACCAATACTGGGAGAATTTCAGCTGTACTGTGATTAATGGTCCTGCACCCAGTCTTGATATCTGTTACCAAATTAACTTATTCCTCTGACATCCAGAGGATCATGACCATGACTTCTGCCTGGTGGCTATCCCTGTTCCTGACATATTGGATTGGATGTCTCTGCCTGACATATTGAAACCATCCTGCCTGGCTTTTGTTGACCCCAGCTTGTTCCTCTTTTCATTGGTGACCCACATCTTCTGTACCCTCCAGCCAGGTGACAATGTCCCTTACAAGTTCCCGGTAACATCAGTGGCATCCAACAGCACTGTTTCCACTCCTTTGCACCCACAATCTCTGTTCCAGTACCCAGGGGTGCTTGGACTGGAGCAGTAAAAGAGGTCACCTTCATCATATCAGGCTCCGTTGCAAGATACATGACATGATACATGCTTGCCATGGCTCCTGACAACTTCCCTAGCTGCATCAGTTAAAGGCTAGTGATCTACCTCCAGGAGCACTCTTCTACCCATTATCTTTTTGGGATGCTTTTACATGGGTGGCAGTATTATCCACCCCCTGAAAAGTGTTTTGTGATAGATTGCTTTAAACCATTTCAGCTCAGGAAGATTTTACCTTTATGACTAGGCCATTTTTTTGCTGTTCAGCACTGCATTACTTCAACTGGCTATTGCGCGGTCATGCAATGATGTATTCAAATTCAATTTCAATTTACAATGATCAAATTTCAAATTAAATATAATTTTTTCACACAACTAGAGCTTTCTTTTGGTGGTATTTGATCACCAGACAACAAAAGAGAAAAATTCCCAGCTCAACTTACTGACATGTCTGCATCCAACCAAATTGTCCTGTCTAACTGTTTGTGTTAAAAACTGTGCAGAAAAATGGCAGCAGGTGCTCTGGACCGAGAAGTCACAATTTGAACTATTTGGCTATAGTAGAAGGCAGTTTGTTTGCAAAGGGCTGGAGAGCAGTACAATAATGAGTGTCTTCAGGTAACAGAAGCATGGTGGAGGTTCCTTACAAGTTTGGGGCTGCATTTCTGCAAGTGGAGCTGATTTCAACATCACCCAGTCTGTCTGGGATTAGATAAGGAAAGAGAAGGATTTGAGGCAGCCTACATCCACAGATCTGTGGTTATTTCCAAGATGTTTAGGAACAACTGCCTGTCAAGTGCCTTCAGAAATTGTGTGCAAGTGAAAATGGGTCGTTCCACACACTGTTCAGAAGAACAGCGTACCTTGATTAAAAAGTTGATTGGAGAGGGGAAAACATATCAAAAAGTACAGAAAATGATAGGCTGCACAGCTAAAATGATCGCAAATGCTTTAAAATGGCAACCAAAACCTGAAAGACGTGGAAAAAAGCGGAAAACTACCATTCGAATGGATAGAAGAATAGCCAAAATGGCAAGGACTCAGCCAACAATCAGCTCCAGGAAGATCAAAGAAGGTCTAAAGTTACCTGTGAGTACTGTTACAATTAGAAGACGCCTATGTGAAGCCAAGCTATCTGCAAGAAGCCCCCGCAAAGTCCCACTGTTGAAAAAAAGACGTGCTGAAGAGGTTACAATTTGCCAAAGAGCACATTGACTGGCCTAAAGAGAAATGGCGCAACATTTTGTGGACTGATGAAAGTAAGATTGTTCGTTTTGGGTCTAGTGGCCGGAGACAGTTTTTCAGACGACCCCCAAACACTGAATTCAAGCCACAGTACACTGTGAAGACAGTGAAGCATGGTTGCGCAAGCATCATGATATGGGGATGTTTCTCATACTACGGTGTTGGGCCTTTTTATCGCATACCAGGGATCATGGATCAGTTTGAATACCTCAGAATACTTGAAGAGGTCATGCTGCCTTATGCTGAAGAGGAAATGCCCTTGAAATGGGTGTTCCAACAAGACAACGACCCCAAACACACCAGTAAATGTGCAACATCTTGGTTCCAGACCAACAAGATTGACGTTATGGAGTGGCCAGCCCAATCACCGGATCTTAATCCAATAGAAAACTTGTGGGGTGACATCAAACATGCAGTTTCTGAGGCAAAACCAAGAAATAGAGAAGAACTGTGGAATGTAGTCCAATCATCCTGGGCTGGAATACCTGTTCACAGGTACCAGAAGTTGGTTGACTCCATGCAACACAGATGTACAGCAGTTCTCAGAAACAGTGCTTATACAACTAAATATTAATTAAGTGATTGAAAGGAAAGCAAAATCTTCAAACATTTTTCAGATTATATAGTGAATTTTTGAGTTTGCAAAGAAGAATACAATTACTGCTATTTTTTTTAACAGTCTAATATTCACTTTTCTTCAATTTTTTTAGAGGAACAACACAAATTTGATATAGTTTTCTTCATGTTTTGATTTGAAATAGAATGCGTAGTGTTCCCAATGCATTTGTGTGTATGAAAATAAAAGCTATTAGAAGGATTTTGAGTTTTATTCACTTTTTTCAACACACTGCTATTATTTTGAACACAACTGTATAACCCAGCCCACTCCATAAGGCTCCAGTTTTTTTTAGTAAGCAATGAGAAGTGATCAAGACACAGAGGGAAGGGACCTGTGTCCTGTACTGTACTCCAGCATAAGGAATTTACGGGTAAGTCAAAATTCCTGTTATCTTAATCATACATTACATGATGTAGTACTGGTATTCATAAACCATGGGATGTACCTGCACAATAAATCCAAGGGGTGAGTAACAATATAGCAACTAATTGCCAACAGGCCCACAAGAAGAACAAAGGTTCAAGGAACCCATAGAAATGTTTAGAAAACTTCTAAAGTACCTTGCGGACAAAGTTCACATTAACTGTGACTTAATCATCCACCTGGTAGAACTTGGGGAATGTGTGAACAGAGGACTAGGTGGTGGCCTTGCAAATCTGAGATACAGATGCTTGATGCTGAAATGACCAGGAGCCCCTCTGGTAAACCTCAGAGTATTCGATCTTGGTGGAGGACATATGGTGAGAGTGGATTCACTGAGTTACCTTTCCACACAGTTTATAAAGTTCACGCTTCAGAGGACTACTATACTCTACTAAATGTATTAATCAGTCATACACTATGGGAAGCATTGTTTGCATTTTATTTCATGTATGATACTGCTGCTGAACGTGGAGTGAGAGACTGGAAGGCGAGCAGTTACCCTATGTACCACACTGCAGAAGAGCATCTTGCTTGATAAAAAAGCTGTTTGTGACTTCTCATGTGGATGTCACCTATGCTCTGGTAAACCTCAGAGAGTTTTGTGTTTGTGGAGGATACATATTGAGAGTGGAATTATCAAGATATCCTGCTTATACAGTTTTGAACTCACCCTTCAGAGGACTGGGGTTCACTTTTCAGAGGACCTTTTGTGTTATTGAATACTGATTTTATATGTAGTGGTCACTGAGCTGGGTCTTTCTAATGTTGGTTTTACCCTTCAGAGGGATATTAGTTATTTCTTCACTATTGGGCTTGTTTTTCAGTGTAATTTCACTTTGCAGTTTTTTGTTTTTCATATTTACATTGAATGTTGTATTTGTATTTACAGTGGTTATTGAGCTAACCTTTTAGAGTGTTGGTTCATCCTCCTGAAGAATATGAATCATACTATTTATCAGTGAGCTGGCTCTTCAGAGTGTCATTTCACTTTTCAGATTCCCCCCCCCCCCACACACTTTAGTTTTGCTGCTTAGCGCTGCACTTAACCCTTTCGCTGCCAGAGATATTTTTGCCTTTTTTGCACACGTTTAAAAAAGCATTTTAGGCCTGAAGATTACACAAAACCCCAAAACATTATATATTTTCAGAAAGCAGACACCCTAGAGAATAAAACGGAGGTAGTTCCAATTTTTGTATGTCACACGATATTATTGTAAAGGTCTAGGAAACGCAAACTTTTAGTAAAAATTACACTAAAGTGAATTTTAGGGCAAACAAATGCAATAAATTACCAAAATATTTGGTAAAATTTCAAAGATGAGGTTGTACCGAGTAATAGAAAGCTAACATGCCAAACCTTAAATTTGTGTGCGCCTATGAAATTGCGTCAAACTTCAGTACCCTATATTTTCTATAGATGACACTTCAAAAGTCCCTATAGGGCATCAGTTTAGCGTTATAGAGGAGATCTTGTGCTAGAATTATTGCTGTCACTCTGGCATGTGCAGCGATATGTAAAATGTATCGCAATCAACATTTTCATCCCAATGTGTGCATTTCCATACCTACGTGCGTATATGTGGGGGTGGGGGACCTCAATTTTTTTTTGGGGGGGGGTTGTAATGTGCTTGGAAGTAACTTTATTTTTCTTTACTCAACTTTTTTTTCATCACATAGTAATGATTTTTTGGTGACAGGTTCTCTTTATTGAGACATGCAGAGTCTAAAAGACCCTGCATGTCTACTCTGTGATCCATTAGATGTATTGCAATGCACACCACATTGCAATACATCTTTCCGGGCTATTCTATCCAGGGAAGTGACAACCGTGACTCGTAAGTGATGTCATGGATGTCGCTTTGTGGGTCACACACAGAAGGGGAGCAGATGCTCATCCGCTCTCCCCTCCTTCCACTGGCACCCACCATGGCTCTCCCTGGGCCTTCAGATGGGCAAACAGAGCCCAGTTACATGGCGGGAGCGCGCTCGTGGGGGGGACACCATCGCTGGGGGCTGTGGAAGCCCCAAAAAAGTCCATGAGTCCATAATGTCTATAGTTGTATAACCGCTTAGATGGCAGCCATCCCAGAGTGAGCCAACTCTATGAGGATAATATATGGAAAGAAAAAAGAGAGAGGCGCCTTCTAAGTGCAGTATTATACAGTTTAATAAGCCACAAATGATTAAAAACTAACAATAGTGAAGTAAAGATAATCTCTAGGTATGCCGCCGTCATCTGTATCCTGCAGGGATCTGTCCGACTGCAATGGGGGCCTCTGTGGGTGGTAATGAAGGTCCCAGAGCGCTGTGGTAGGAGGTTCCAGGACACCGCCACTGGTGTCTGTGACCAGCGTGAACCACAAGCCTGGCGGACGTGACGTCACCAAGGGGAGAGGTCAGAAACCAAGGAGAAGAGAGGCAAGACTATGTGCTCGGAGCTAGCTGATCTTTGTATAAAACCCCCTGCTGTCAGGTTGGTACAGAGTACAGACCTGGCAGTGAAAGGGTTAAACAAATATTTGTGGAATAAGCGTACCTTACCATAATTAACTTTCTTGATGGATTTGTTAAGGGGGGGGGGTTCCCCAAAGAGGCGTTTACCATCAAAGGGAATGCATAGAAGGTGTTTTTTACAAGCATGTTCAACAGACCAAGCTTTGAGACACAAAATGTGTATGCACAAAAATAAGAGAGATTTTTGAAACTTGTCGAATGACATTTTCAAGAGCATCAACACACAACAATAAGGCTGAAGGCATCAACTGTAAGTGTTCTAAGAAGGAAGGGTCTTCAAAGAGGTTCCTGGTCTCTGTTCATGCATCTCGGCCAGTTAGTAATAGTCTGGCAAATAGACATTATAGCAATTGATGGCTTTACAGTAAAATGGCTTCAAATGCCTGTCAACTGAATCCTTAAAGTCATTATCAAGACAATTAAATTGAAATTGCACAGAGCAGCCCCAAACCTCATCTTCTGGGGTCCCTTGCTGGCTTTCTTGGAAGCTTCACCTTTTGTGTCTGCCAGCATATCAAGCAGCTTGCTATGGGAGCACACCTGCGGGCATGTTACCAAACCAGGCTGTGTGCATCCATAAACACAAACAGGGTGGCTTGGCTCTGCCCCCTGTTCTCTGATCTCTGATTGAGAGTAGCAGGTTCCCTCTTTGCTGCCTCTCTGTCCTCAGAATGCAGATATAGAGGAGAGAGCCAATACAGACTGGAACAGCACTAGATCAAGTGAGGTCTCAGGTAAGTATTTGGGGGGGGGGGGGGGCTATACTGTTAATGGAACATTTTTTACCTTAATGCAGGGAATACATGACGTAAAATTATGACTTTAGAAACATTTTAAAAGAGGGAACATCCTCAACGGGAACTGTGAGGTGTTTACTGAGGACTGAAAGGGCAGGGCCCACCACTAGAATATACAATTTCTTTTTAAGATCCTTTTCCATAGAATAAATATAAGCAAAAAGTGTATGCCTTTTCAGGGCATAGTCAAGCCTCAAAGTGCACACTTAATCTGTGCGTGTATGGAAAAGTCTTTTTAGACTTAGGCAGTCTTTTAGTACTCATAACGGTCCATGATGTGTTTCCACAGAATTTGAAACAAAGCCATAGCTTTTACCTCATCAGCTTCAGGAGAGGAAAAAATCCTCGGCTAGAAAATGTCCTCACTACTTTCCTGCATAATACCCTCAGTTTAAAGCTTCTGATTCCTGAACAAGGTCAGAGGGAAAAAATCTCAACATCTACACAATGAGTACAACATAAGCCTGCTGAACCATATGTGAACATGACAGATACAATGTGCTAAAGTAATTCCAGGCCCAATTCATTAAACTAGCATGCATATATTAGTTATCACAATTATCAATATAATCTCATTGTGTAATATCTGAGAAAATTAGCCTAAATAATATTCAGTTAGCCACTAACATGCTATATATTGACACACCCAGTTTCCAGATTGTATATAACAAAAGAATATAAGAGTAACAAATTCAAAGAAACAGTGAATATATATTAAGATATAATTTAATAAATAAAGTAATCATACCAGCTTATATTTTAAATTATTTGCACATCATGAAATTGTTACTAGAAAACATGTAAACAAGTTACCTTTCCATGCAAAAATATCAATTAAAGTCTACTTTAACCCAAAAACAAATATGTAATACATTGCAGCTTTCCAGTCCTTATATGCACTGGTTTTCCTTTCAGTCTTTTTTTCCTTTATTTTAACATGGTGATCCTGCCAGTAACACACTTCCTGTCTTATGGTGGCTGCACTCACTCCTCCACTCCCTATTGAGGAACACTGTAGCCACCCTTAGACAGCAGCACTATCAACCAATCAAAAGTGTGTTAGGTGGACAAGTAGATTTATATGGACTTTGCAATTTAAAGCGGAGTTCCACACACACACAGTAAAAAAACTGTAGCTGCTGACTTTTATAAAACAGCCACTCACCTGTCCCACAATCCCGCGGTGTCCTCCCCGCAGCCCATTTCACCAGCTGTCTGGTGTTCCAGGTGCCTGCATCTTCAGTGTAGGCACCCAGCTGTGACAGCTTGCAGTTTCACAGACAGGTGCCCACTGAGCATGCGCAGGCAGCGCTGAGCTTCCTGAATGGCCCCGTAGTCTTCTGGGACCTGTCACGTGTCCCAGAAGACTATGGGGAGAGAGGGTAGGAGGACAACTTCTGCTTCCGATTGCCTAGGTGATCACAGCAGAAGTATTAGCGGGTACCTGTCAAATCCGGTTAACCGCTCCCCAAAGGTGCCAATCCTTAATGGGGAGCGGGGGACCAGTCTTTAAAGCGGAACTTCCCCTTTTGGGTGGAGTTCCGCTTTAAAGCCAATATTCAGCTAACAATTTAAGCAGTTATAGCAACAGTTTTTTTCCACTTGGGATTATGGGTTTACATAAATTAAAAAAAGCTAACCATTATAAGCACCCCTGTCAGTGTTAGATGGTTTGTCCCAACCCACTACCTGCCACTTTTGCTGGACAGATTTTGGGGTAAATTAACTCAAACTGGAGCAGACAGAATCTGGAGCAGCTGTGTATAATAATCAATCAGTTTCTATCTTCAGCTTGTTCAGTAAATCCGACCATAGACAGCACAATTTTCTTTTCTGCATCCAAGAGTTGGCTCAGTCAGTCAACAATGACTGTGTTGATGGGGGAATCCCTCCTGCTGAGCGATTGTGTTTTCTCAGTGGGGGGAGCCATCCCCGCTGGGAGAACACAGTGATTAATGCAATAATCGCATGTAAAACCCTACAGACTGGTTGTACCCAAGCTGATCAATTAACTTGGATACATTCAGCCTTCTCATACATGGCTCGAATTTCATCCAGTCCCTGCTGAACCGGCTGAGATTCAAACTGTCTATGGCCAGCTTTAAGCTTTAAAAATGAATCTGATTCGCTGCTATGCACAACTGCTCCAGATATTGGCTGTTAAAATCTTAGCAAATTCCCTTATTTGTCTTTTAAAGGATGTTGAAAAATATCACACTTACTGACAGGATCAACAGATAATAAAACCTGGGGGGCTTAGAAAATCAAAGAAAATCAAAGGCTGCTGGGTAAATGCTAGTGGCAAGCTACATTATGAGTATCATCAGACTAGATCAGCCTTTCTCATCCTTTTAACCCCAGAGGAACACTTGAAATAATTTTCAGATCTCAGAGAACCCCTCTAAAAATCAATTTATTGGTGGCCAGTGGGAAAATGACCAATACAGTGGCTAATAGGAAAGAATGCCATCTTTACAGACAGCTAAAAAAATCATTAGTGTCAAGCAGCTGTCTCTGCCAAGTAGTATGGAGCCGTGACCTATGCAGGTACAATCAAATGGGAGGTCAGTCACAGCTTAAGGAACACCTAGCAACTTCTAGGAGGAACCCTAGTGAGAATGGCTGGACTAGATAAATATCTAGTTTACCTTGAATCCCTGCTTTATGTACTTTAAAATGACTAGATCATGTATGAATGAGCTTTGTTTAAGGTCAGTTGTGGATCCACTGGTGAATGCTCAATCACACTTATGCCTTTAAAAGCTGAGTTCCAGATATGGAAATTTTTACATAGTTACATTGGTGCAGCTTGGACCACTGTAAGTATGTATGTGCCATACTGGTAGGATACCCTTGGAATCTGGAAATCTTCCAGCTTTAGGAACAACTACTACAGTGATCTCCACTAGCTTCTGGGTCTCGTGCTGCTCACTGAACACAGGAGGTGCTCAACATGGACACCATTCAGAGAACACTTTCCATTAGACAAGGTGGAGATTTAATGTCACCACCCCACCTCTCCACATCATCCAGTCAGAGAACACCTCCTATTCACTAAGAAAATTAAACATGTTCCCTGAATTCCACCTGTGCAGAGCGAGCGATCTCCTGTGTTCACAATACAGCAAGGCAGCTGCTCGGCACTGGACCCGGAAGCTAGTGGAGTACACTGGAGTAGCGGTGCCTACTACAGTGACTTCCAGCTGGACCAAGCTGGACCAATGTAATGATGTAAAAATTGCCCTACCTGGAATTCATTCATAATGAGATCTATTCCATTATAGCTGATAGCATTGAAGAAAATTTATCAGGGCAATTAACTATAATGGCATAGATATTAAAATACATTTTTGCATGCAGTTTATTTCACATCACCAAAAAAACACAAGTGTAAAGCTGGCCATAGACAGATCAAAATTTGTCTGGGTCAGCAGGAACCAGCCAAACTTGAATCTATCTCTGGGCAGGCTGGTTGTACTGAAGTCAACCCATGTTTGAAGGAAAGACAATTGCATAATGTATGGTCAGCCTAAGAACAATTCTTGTGGGCCTTTTATCTTCAGAGTAAGAATGCTTTGAATTATCTTTTCCCTCACTAGTTTTGCTGTCACAGTTATTGGCTAGGTTTCTGTTGCAGCTTAGCTCCATCTTTGTTGCATCCTGTTTTCCTCCATATACGTGTCTCCCACTGCCATCTCCATAGCATCTGTTCAATAGTTTGGTTGCTGTTCCTCATATTCAGCCTGCTGCCTGGCTCTCATTGCCATCTTCATAGCATCTGTTGCATACTTTGGTTGCTGTTCCTCATATTCAGCCTGTTGCCTGGCTCTCATGACCATCTCCATAGCATTGGATGGTCCTGTGTTGTGCTGTGGCTCTTGGTACACAGCCTGTTGCTTGGCCTTCATTACCCTCTCTATAGCACTTGGTTCTGCAATGTAGCCTAGTTCGTCTGTGTCACGTTCAGACTGTTGCCTTGCCATCTTAATTTGAGCAATTGTATTAGAATTACTGGGTGTTTTACTGTTCATTGGTGGGGAGTCCTCTTCTAGTTCTGCTTGTTGCCTTGCCCTCATAGCTAATGCCAGGGAACTGGAGGCACCGCTACTTTGAGGGAACTGTGGTTTGGGTTCTGTGAGGAAGAAAAATGCAGATTTGTGAGGGAATGTCACAGAAATAATTAGGAACCACATTTGCAATGAAGTATGATAAAATGTGCAGCTTAAAGGTGTTTACAGATCTGAGTCAAAGAATTAGGTGATAACACCCCCCCCCCTAATCCCGCCCCCAACACCCACACCCACACATATGCATTCTTGGATACATGCTTCAGTCTGCTTTCTAGATGATCAATGCATTGCAAGTAATTGCATTCTGTTAAGTAAATGGTTAATTCTCAGTCTGCAATATAGTAGCAAGTATTGCATAAGTAAATACAGTCATGGCCGAAATTGTTGGCACCCTTGATATTTTTCCTGAAAATCATGTATTTCTCACGAAACGTATTGCATTAACACATGTTTTGCTATACACATGTTTATTCCCTTTGTGTGTATTGGGACAAAACAAAAAAAGGGAGGAAAGAAAGCAAATTCGACATAATGTCACACAAACCTCCAAAAATGGGCTGGACAAAAGTATTGGCACCCTTTCACAACTGCGGATAAATAAGAATGTTACAAGCATGTGATGCTCCTGTAAACTCACCTGGGGCAAGTAACAGGTGTGGGCAATATAGAAATCACACCTGAAAGCAGATAAAAAGGAGAGACGTTCACTTAACCTTTGCATTGTGTGTCTGTCTGTGCCACACTAAGCATGGACAACAGAAAGAGGAGACGAGAACTGTCTGAGGACCTGAGAACCAAAATTGTGGCAAAATATCAACAATCTCAAGGTTACAAGTCCATCTCCAGAGAACTAGATTTGCCTTTGTCCACAGTGCGCAACATTATCAAGAAGTTTGCAACCCATGGCACTGTAGCTAATCTCCCTGGTCGTGGACGGATGAGGAAAATTGATGAAAGATTGCAACGCAGAATAGTCCGGATGGTGGATAAGCAGCCCCAAACATGTTCCAAAGACATTCAAGCTGTCCTGCAGGCTCAGGGAGCATCAGTGTCAGCGCGAACTATCCGTCGACATTTAAATGAAATGAAACGCTATGGCAGGAGACCCAGGAGGACCCCACTGCTGACACAGAGACATAAAAAAGCAAGACTACAGTTTGCCAAAATGTACTTGAGTAAGCCAAAAGCCTTCTGGGAAAACGTCTTGTGGACAGATGAGACCAAGATAGAGCTTTTCGGTAAAGCACATCATTCTACTGTTTACCGAAAACGGAATGAGGCCTACAAAGAACAAAACACAGTACCTACGGTAAAATATGGTGGAGGTTCAATGATGTTTTGGGGTTGTTTTGCTGCCTCTGGCACTGGGTGCCTTGACTGTGTGCAAGGCATCATGAAATCTGAGGATTACCAAAGGATTTTGGGTCGCACTGTAGGGCCCAGTGTCAGAAAGCTGGGTTTGCGTCCAAGATCCTGGGTCTTCCAGCAGGACAATGACCCCAAACATACGTCAAAAAGCACTCAGAAATGGATGGCAAAGAAGCGCTGGAGAGTTCTGAAGTGGCCAGCAATGAGCCCAGATCTAAATCCCATTGAACACCTGTGGAGAGATCTTAAAATTGCTGTTGGGAAAAGGTGTCCTTCCAATAAGAGAGACCTGGAGCTGTTTGCAAAGGAAGAGTGGTCCAAAATTCCGGGTGAGAGGTGTCAGAAGCTTATTGATGGTTATAGGAAGCGACTGATTTCAGTTATGTTTTCCAAAGGGTGTGCAACCAAATATTAAGTTAAGGGTGCCAATACTTTTGTCCAGCCCATTTTTGGGGTTTTGTGTGACATTATGTCATATTTGCTTTTCTGCCTCTGTTTTATATTTGTTCCAATACATACAAAGGGAATAAACATGTGTATAGCAAAACATGTGTTAATGCAATACCTTTTTTGTGTGAAATACTTGATTTTCAGGAAAAATATCAAGGGTGCCAACAATTTCGGCCATGACTGTAAGTAGTATTACTTATTTGAAGAATGCTTTAAATGTGTCTTCAGCAGTCAGCTAAGTGTCAGCAAGATGCCCTGACACCTTTATCTTATTCACACATAGGTGTTATTTACTAAAACTGGAGAGTGAAAAATCTGGTACAACTCTACATAGAAACCAATTAGTTTTCAGGTTTTATTGCCAAAGCTTAATTGAACAAGCTGAAGTTAGAAGCTGATTGGCTCCCATACACAGCTTCTCAGTGCTCCAGTTTTAGTAAAACTACTCCATACTGTTTAATGTGAACATTGTTGTTGGTACAGTATATACATATACTTTTCTTACAGGTATGTAAACATGACTTTCCATTTCTAAAATGTCACAAGCTCCTAGTTCTACCACTTCTTCATACCTTTAACTTTTCTTTCATGATGTGGGGGTATGTTTACATACACCAGACAGGGAAAATACAAGCAGACAGGTCTGCTGCGAAGGGTCATTAGTCTGTGTGGATCAAATAAGAACTAGTCCTCTACTTCATTTCTGCGAGCTGGGGAGTAGTAGACTGTACAGTATATAGAGCATCTTTTGGGGAAAAAAATCTGTCTCTCGTTCATGTATATTAAAGTGTTAGTTAACCCAGGATCATGCAATCACTATATGTGGTCTCCCACAGTACACATAACATGGAAATGCAATTATTTTAGGAAATATAAACTACTAAATACCTTTTCTCATCAGTAGTTAGAGCAGTCTTTTGATTTCTATCAGTGTCTAGCAGAGCACTGGTTAAAGATAGTAGGAGGAGTTTTCAATCTCCCCTGATTGTCCTATGACCCTCTGTCTGGACAGCTCTGATTGACCCTGTGCTGATCACATGCACTCACCCAAGAAAAAAAAAACACTCTCCAGCAATACACACCAAACTAAGCATGTGCAGCTTGCCCCAAGGCTCTGTTCTATCAGCAGATGGATTGGGGACAGTAGAAGATATGGAGGATTGGAGAAGACAGGATTAAACATCCTTTTTATACAATGCCCAGGATTACCTCCTTAGGTTCCACAGTGGGTTTAGCAGGCATGCTTTACATGTGCTACATACAACTCCTGTATAAACAAAACTATTGAGTAAAGCTGGCTATACACTTAATTTTTTTTCTGTTCATCTAGCAGGCTGAACAAATGAAAACGAATCAATTATTCCATCCACACAAACAAGGTAGATGGGTTTAGCTATTAAACAATATTGCACAGGTTTATTGGCCTGTATTCAATCGGTTACTGCTATCTTTCTCACTCCCTTTGTTTTTGTACAGTATGTCTCATATGTTTAGTGGATACTATAGCCATTCGTACTTTCCTCATGTTATTGCTCTATTATGTTAAGAAACCCATTATTCTGATGTGGAAGAGCACCTTGGCACCTGGTCATACAGTTTGGAAGGCTTTGATAAACAAGGCTCTACCCTTATACATACCCACATACTCTATGTGGCTTCAAAATTTGATAAAGAGTGTGTTGCGATTTCGTAGTTTTCACCACCATGTCTCATTCTAAATTATGGTATTCAAATTGTCCAACTCTTGACCTCTGTAATGCCTGTGTTGTACTGGATACAAAAAGTGGATGGAGGAATGCCCTCTGCCCTGACATTGCATTCTGACAGCAGAACCTAAAGAGAAGCTTCAGTCTCCCTCCAAAAAATTAAGAGTCAGCAGCTACAAATACTGTAGCTGCTGACTTTTAATATAAGGATACTTACCTGTCAAGGGGTCCAGTGCTGTCCTCACCCGAGCCGATTCTTCAATGGGTTTCGTGTGCAGGCACCGGCATCTTTGTGAATGCACTTTGTGAATGGTCCCCTAGTTTTCTGGGACTTGTGATGTGCCCAGAAGGCTGTGGGCCAAGGGGGTGGTGAACTTCCACTCAAATCACTTAGCTGATCCCCGTGGGAAATGCCCCCCCCAAAAAAAAATAAGTGTCAAATGTAAAGGGGGGGGAGGGAGGGAGGAAAACAAGCACAACTTTTCCTTTTGGGTGAAGTTCCACTTTAAAAGACAACAGTTTTTTAAGCATGTCCTTTAGACACAAATTGAAGGACTGGTGTCAAATAGGAATGGCTACACACTGTTTGAAATTCAACTGGTCCCTACTGAACTAGTAGTTTATGTAACTTACCATTAACAAGCTGTGTGTCTGGGGCTTCACTGACAGACTGAATCTAGAAAATAATAAAATATTTGAATAAAATATTTAAAACAGCTGATAACGTCTACAATACAAATGTAAGTAGCTGGTAGTTTTGTTTTTTTTAACATTATTTATATAAACAATTCACGGGACATACAGACAACAATAAGGCAAGTAGATGAATGTCACTATAAAAGACCATGAACCAGGTTCAGTCCAGTTACATATAAAATCAATCGCCAACCACAAAAACAGCATTGCATAATACACGGGGTCGAGAGTCAATACAATCAGACCAGCATGCTAAACATAAGCAAACACTAACAGCATAGAAAACAGAAAAAAAAACAAAAAACAAAGAAAGGAAACAAGAAAAAAAAGGGGGGGGGGGAAATGAAGAAGAGAAAAGAGGAAGAAAGAAAGGACACAGCAAAAGGCAAAGCGAGAGTGACGAAAATGACGAAGGGACTTCAAGCCATTGAGTGCAGCAAGGAGTCATATTCACTGGAGCAGGTAAAGAGAGACCAATGGACCCATCTCTGGAGAAACTGAGCCTCTTGACCTCGAACCACGGCCATAATATTTTCCATTGAGTGTATGACCTCAACCCGAGATAGCCACACAGAGATAGAAGGGGGAGCCTCCTGCTTCCAGAGAGCTGTTTGAAACGTTTCCTAGAAAGATCAGAAAGGAGCAGCAGATATCCCGTACAGTAATCCCCCAGATCAAATTTAGTCAGGTGTTTAAAAAGATCCCTAACTTTCACCCAAAAAGCAGTCAATTTCCTACAGGACCAAAATATATGTAAGAGCGAACCATCCTCCTTACAACGCCAGCATACCTTCGTGACCTCAGGGAAGATCTTATGCAGGATGATCGGAACCCTGTACCACCGTGTGAGCAATTTATATCCCAATTCCTGGTATTTACTTGTCACAGAGGAACGATGGGCAAAATACAAAATATGGTCCCTCTGCTTGGTCAGAAAGGTCCTATGCAACTCTTCCTCCCACCTGAGAAGAAACGGCGGCACAAACTTATCAGTCGGTTGACTGAGCAACTTATAGGCTAGCGAGATTGCATGTGAGGTGGGCTCAGGGTTAACATAAAGATCCTCAAAAGAAGTACTAGGATCCAAGTTCAACCCCCTATGAGTCAAGGAAGACAAAAAATTAACAAGTTGCTGTAGCCTCCAACTGTCTAGGAAGGAAGGACAAACATGCCCTGTATATCCATCGGGGACTTCATCCGTGGCCCGGTCGTAAAGTTTCAAAGAAGGAAACTACTGCCAACAGATAAAGATCAAAATCCCTGGCAGAAAGCAAGGGTTACCCAAAACAGGATATAAGCAGTATATCGTGGATCGGACAGGTCGGCCCCCGCACAACACCTCGCAACCCCCAAAGAAGTGCTCAGCAAAGGATGGGATTTGACGAACGGAATTTTGTTGGGATCCAGCCACAGGACACAATGAAGAGGAGTGTCCACTGCACATTGCTCTATCTCTACCCATTGCTGAAGACCGCCATCCCTACACCAGGAGAGGATCCTAGCCGGATGTATCGCTTAATAGTATATAACGGGGTCCAGGAATGCCATCCCTCCCTGGCTCTTGGGCAACGACAAATAAGAGTGAGAAATTCGAGGGGGAGATTTCGCCCAAATGAAACGCAAAAAGACACCCCTCCCCTTTCTTCAAAAACGACAGAGACTGCAAATGTAAGCATTTGAAAAAAATATAAAAGTCGGGGCATGATATTCATCTTAAGTATGGCATTCCTACCCATCCAAGAGCGGGCAAGATCATTCCATTTGCACAAATCTGCCGTGATAGCATCAAGGGCAGGATGGAAATTGGTTTGGAACAACTGATCTGGAGTATGGGTAATCTTGACCCCCAAGTATGACAATGAGGATGAAGCCACCTGAAATGGAAAGGAGGCACAGATGACTTGAAATCTACTCTTGGGCAAAGAGACATTCATAAACTCCAACTTATGACTATTAATTTTGAAATTCGAAAGAGATCCATAACAAGACTGCCACAAAGAACAAAAGGTCATCGGCAAAAGCGGCCACCTTATGTTTCCGTCCTACCCATAAGTACCCCCTAACATTCTGATTCAGACACACATGACGCAAAAGGGGCTCTAGAGTCAAAATGAAAATCAGAGGTGACAAAGGACAACCCTGGCGAGCCCCATCAGACAAAGAGAAATAAGCAGAGGTGGCCTCATTCATGTTGACGGCAGCTAAAGGGTGAGAATATATAGCATTGATCCATGTAAGAAATCATGGTCCCACCCCCAGATATCAGAGCGTTTCCTTCAGGAAAAGCCAGTTCACCCTGGCAAAAGCCTTCTCCACATCTGCAGAAAGCAGACACAGGGGTAGCTTACGGGAATGAGCCCAATGAATGACATTCAGGACCCTAGAAGTATTGTCCTTAGCTTCTTTTCAGGGCATAAAGCCCACCTGGTCAGGATGGACTAGCTCCTGGAGAAGAGGCAACAACCGAAGGGAGAGGATCTTCGTAAATATCTTCAGATCTGCATTCAAAAGTGAAATGGGCCTATAATTCTGACAATGAGTGGAATCCTTTTCCTCCTTCGAAATGACAGTTATATGCACCCTCAATGAATCCAAAAGGCAGGGAATTGCCCTCAAGTAGAGAATTAAAGGCCGCCACAAATCTAGGCGCCAAGATGGGAGCAAACGCTTTATAATAATCCCCCTTGAAACCATCAGGTACCGGGGCTTTCTGGGGTTTAAGAAGCTAAACTGCGCCAAAGAACTCATCGGACGCAATTGGAGCACTCAAACAGTTCGTCACCTCTGAAGAAATCGTAGGAAGACCCGAAGCAGCTAGATACTCCCCAATCTGCCTCCGTCTGGCGACAAGCTGTTTGGGTGTCAGCAGAGCATGCAAATTATAGAGCATGAAGTAATAAGAGCGGAAAGCCTCCAGAATTTCAGGCAAGGAATAGCCACGCTGTCCCTGCCCTTTATCAATGAAGGGAATGCAACTTCTAATAGAAAGTTCCCGCAGAGAGCGCGCTAACAACCTACCCGGCTTATTCCCAAGTTCATAGCTCAGCCTTTTTAATTTGGACTTAGTATCATGCATAAGCAAATCTGCCAATTTGCTCCGCTGGGTCCGAAGTTCACCAGCCACTGCCTGCGCCAGGGACTTCTTATGAGTCCGCTTCAGGGCAGCCACCACCTCCAATTGATGCTGAAGTAGGGCCAGACATTCTCTTTTCAACTCCAACGCTTTTTGAATAAATACTCCTCTCATGATGCACTTCTGCGATTCCCATTGAAGAGTAGGAGAAACCTCCGGGGTATCATTCTCCGATAAAATCTGAGTCAGGGATCGTGAAAGGTCCTCCAAAATGGGGCCCTCCTTCAACAATGACGCATGGAGCCTCCACGACCAGGGTTTCAACCTCACCGACCCCAACCGTAAGTCCAGAGTAATTGGACTTACGGTTGATCCAAGATAGTTTGAGTAGCTATCAAAGTACTTCCGGAAGCAGGGACTGGAAAAAGAAGAGGTAATCTATCCTGGAATAACTGTCATGAGGAAAAGAATAAAAGGAGTAATTCCGGTCAGTAGGATGCAGAATACGCCAAACATCCACCAATCTAAAAGACACCAAAGCTTTCTTGACATGCCGCAGACAAGGGTAGGAAAAAGGGCCAAGTTGAAGTCCCCACCCAGAATTACACAGCCTTCCATGAAATTCTGTAAGTGGTTCAGGATGTCTTCTAAAAATGTCAACTGAGCCTGCTTAGGAAGATAGACCGACACCAGAGTTACTCTAGGCCCCTATAAGATCCCCTTTAAGAAAGAATTTTCTGATCAATAGGCTACCATGCTGCTGTTCTGGAAATCAGGATACTCGCCCCCTTCGTCTTGGAATCAGGGGTAGTACTATGGTACAAAAGGGGGAATCTATAATTAGAGAATTTAGGAGACTTGTCTGTTTGAAAGTGGGTCTCTTGCACAAACACAATCTGCCTCAAAAACGGCAGAACTCCCGCAAAATCATGGTCCTCTTCTCGGGGCTATTCAGTCCCTTTGCATTAAAAGAAACACAATTAAGTACCGACATGGCTACTAGGAAGGAAGGAGGAAAAGAAAAAAAAAAGGGGGGGGGGAGAAGAAGGAGAAAAGAAAAGCTGAAAAACAGCAGAGAGAACAAGAGTAGCAGTCAGGCACCCAGAATGAAAGGAAAGCTCAAGCCACCCATATAGAAGTCCCCGGTTACCAAAACTTTAAACAACTCAAAACAGGAAAATTAAACCCCCACAGCTCCTGGAGACAAACAGAAACAGTTTGACAGCGTAATATATACGTTGCAAAACAGGCCGATAGGCAACAACTCCAGCATGAAAATGGAGAGGCCTAGAGAGCACAGCCAAAGGAAAGTCATACTTCCTTCCCCCACGGATCCGAACGATCAGGTATGAATCTGTTCCTCCTTGCCCGAGGCCGCTGCGGCAATGGAGTAGGTTGCACAAGTAAGTCCAGGGCTGTCTAATCTGGGACCGAGATAGATGGGACCCCCAGCAGATCAAAGAGATCCTGCAACTAAGCTGGAGTATGTACTGTCAGAGAACGATCACCTTTACGAACTGAAAGGAAAAAGGAGAAACCCCATCGATAGGTAGCTTCAGCTTCTCGCATCTTGCCCAAAAGAGGCTTCAGGATGCATCACATCTGTAGGGTGCGGTGAGAGAGATTTTGATTAGATGCCCCATTAAAGTCCATAGGACCCCTGCGCCAGGCTCTTCACAAGATCTCCTCCTTTATGATGTAAAAATGCACTCTACACAAAGTATCTTGGTGGCGACCGTCATCCATGGGAGCAGGACCCTGGATGTGATGGACCCTATCAAGCTCCAGGGCCTCATTGGGTGCTCTAATAGTGCATTCAATATGGCTGTCACCGTGGTGCGGAGGGGACGTAGCTTCAGGAATACCTTGCAGTTTAATATTATTCCTCCTACTCCTATTCTCAAGATCATCCTGATGCAGGTTTAGGGAATGCAGGTGATTCCGATACTTTGACACCGTGGTTTCCAGGGCCAAGACCCTCTGCTCCACCGCCACTTGATTTGTTGAAAGCCCATCTACCCGTACAGTGAGAGAGTTTAGGGTGTCTTTAACCTCATGAATTTCCTCTTTAAAGGCCTGCCGCAGGGTTTGGGCAAGCATCTGAATGTCCCTCTTATTGGTTAGTGTAGCAAAAAGGACTGCTCCTCAGGATCCGATAGGCCAGCCGGGAGGCCCGAGGTGCTTGGGGGACACGCTCTCTGCTGGCCGTTGCTGGTAGGTTTTATATAAAAACTTTACAATCTTGTCAGTCATTGACCTGGAAAAATTATGTAGAGAGTCATGCCTGTAAATTCTGAATGCCCTTCCTGTTCCCAAGTGACTCACCCATTAGTGAAACCACTATATGAGAACTAGCAGCTAATGTGTTTTTGTCCTTTATTAATTAATTCCAAGGGCACAATAAAACTGTACCTGCTTACTATATGGTAAAAAAAAATCTTCCCTTTTCTGTTTGCTGATTAAAAAGTTTGGCTCAGGTTGTAAATGGCTGAACACACAGAAGCTAAGCAACGGTTGTATTACTGCTTTAAGACAATCTTAACTATTTAACTAGTTCAGGCATTGATGACATTTTTTTGGTGCATGAATAGCAAGCCCATTGTACACAGAACGTTTGTAGCACCTCTAGTTTCTCTGCCCTGCTGCTGGGCCCCCCTCCCAGCATACAGCAATTGTTGGCTTTGATTAATCAAAGCAGGGATTACAGTATACTCAGAGAAGGTGTTGGCAGCTGCATCTGTAAAAAAAAAAAGCAGTCTGATGCAATGTTCATAAACAACATTTGCTCAGACCCATATAGAAATATAACATAATGTTACTTTTTTTTATCATTCTGTTCCAGGGGCGGACTGACCATTTGGAAACTTGGGCACTGCTCAAGGGCCCGGGATCCGTAGGGGGCCCTATGAGATGCCCCTTGTACCCTTTTCATAGGCTTTTTTGAGTTTGGGCAAGGACACAGGGGCCCCATGATCTCTTATTGCCCAGGGGCCCCATGAGTTGTCAGTCCGCCCCTGTTCTGTTCAATCATCTGCAGATCAAGGATTTTTAAATAATATGTTCCTCGATTTAAATCCTTATTAACCCTTTATTTTAATCAGCCTTAGTTACCTCCTTATTCTCCTTCTCCCTTCAACTATTTTTTCTGCTTCTATTTTATTAACTATTTAAATTTAAACTTTTTTTATTTTTGTTTTGTTTGTATTTTTACACATTTACCATTTATTTACATCTTTCTCATTTAAAAAAAGTGTAAAATTGAACAAAAAAGTAATATTTAATTTGTAAATAACTTTGCACTACTTTGTACCAGAATCATATAATCTTAGTGTCAGTTAAATGGGACAAATTGGCCTATAAAATGCACACTTTTTATGTGCTGTAACACTATTTTTTATTTTCAAACTAACACTGTTCAAAAAAGAAAATAAAAAGTATGTTTTTGTGTGTTTTGTTGTCTAAGGATTGCGAAAAAAAAAAATAATTGTTGCAAGGCAATATCAGGAAAAGAGAGTTTTATTTGTCCTTAACCCCCCCCCCCAAAAAAAAACAAAAAAAAACAATATATGTATTGCCTTGTTATCCTAAGTAATGGCAAAGTTTTTCCCAAATAAACAGGTCCATAGCAGAAATGTAGCAATTTCTCTGGTACCATAAGGGGTGAACATGTATGGGAGGTGAAGTGGTTGCACATGTGCACAATTTGACTGACATAACACCTAAATAACTCTAGCATAACACCAAGGTCAAGGAGCCTATATATAAAAAAAATTGTTAGCTTTTTGTTTTCCAACAAACAGCTAAGCAGGGGAGCAATCAAAAAAAAAACTGTATGACTTATCCAGGAAGGCCAATGCAATCAAATTCAAAGTTCAACTAAATTTTTAAATTCCCTTGGCCTTCCCACTCCTGTTAAAGAAAAAAAAAATATTGTCATCAATGCTTCCCTCTGCACCCTTCTCCATCCTGCAACACTAGTCGTATTCCTTTGAGCTCAGGCCTTTAAGGACACACCCTATGGGGGGGTGTCATCACGTCAGCCTCAGCTCACAGTAAAATGCTGCGGAGAATGCTACCAACATCATAATATGAGGACTGTTCTTTGCAGCACTGAAGACAACCCACTGCTGGAGAAGATCTCCAGTCATGTGACCAAACAAAAGACAGCTGGAAAACTAGTATGTACAATACAATATGTTTAAAATGTATTGCATTGTATGTGGGGTGGAGGGCATTGATGACCCCCCCCCTCATCAGTAGTGCTAGTACTGCAGTCAATTAATGTGAACCCATTTCTCTTCCAGAGCTCTGCTCTCTCCACTCAGCAGCTTCAGTTACCTTGTCACGGAGGACAGCACTGTATTTTTAGCATCTCAGACACGGAACACCCTGTCCAAGGCTACCAAGACCCCTGGAACTTGACAGAGTGGAGTGACTCCATGAGGTCAGGGAAGGGGCTCTGGCTATGCTTAGAGTATTTTTTGTTTCAAAAGTATCCCTGCCAGTACTTAGGGTACAAATGCCATCCAAGGGGCCACAAGCGGGAGTAATAAAAAATTTGTACTGGGATTTATCTGTATCTGTAAGGCATTTATCTGTGCCACTGTATTTAAGTTATATTTGAAGGGACAGGGACTACGAAATATGTGTGCAATATATACACGAGTAGGCACAACCTTTTAATCCATGCCAAATATCAGTGTTATGTAATCAAACCCACTTTATACAGTGTATGCTATGTGCGCATCAGGGCCTAGTCTTTATGACGTGTTCCTCAAGTTCAAAAGATAGGAGGTATGGTGAGTGTCAGGAAGATTGTGCAGAAACATGAGGGGGTGCCTGTGCTTGTAAAAGTGTATGGTAAGACACTGGGGGGCTTTCAGGCTCTACAGGACCCCTTGATTTCTAATGGAGTATGGTCTGACACTCTTAATATCTTACAAACTATTGTAGGCTCAAAAGGTTGCCTATCCTGGCTTACTACATTTGTTTTTTTTTTTGGTTTCACATGTTTGCTACAGAATTTTACAGCTTACTTTGCTCTGCATAAATACATGCATATTGACTTGAAAGTATTTTCAGTTTTGGTCAGAAACTAACCTGTCGCTGTGACGTTCTTTGCGGTACTCCATGATCGAGAACATTTGGCTTCTGTGCTTTATGGAGTTGTTGAATTAAAAAGTATTTATTCTTTCCTTCCTGCAAAGACCATGCATACCCAAACATCAAGAATGAAATACAATGTAATAAAACTTATGTAACAACCAACATTTATATATACGGACATTGTTTGGATTCCTTTTCCTCCAGTTTTAGGCTAAAAATGCTGGGCTAGTAGTGCTAACATCTAATAAACCTGACCATTTAGGACACAGGTGTCAAACTGGCGGCCCTCCAGCTGTTGCCAAACTACAAGTCCCATGAGGCATTGCAAGACTGAGAGTTACAAGCATGAGTAAGTAACAGCTGGAGGGCCGCCAGTTTGACACCCCTGATTAAGGATATGCACGTGTAAATTAGTGATACAATTTCTTTGCAAAATATGCTGGAACTGTACAGCGTCTATTAAATATGACAATCTGAAAAGCTGTTCCACTGCTCGTTGTGAGTTACTGCATATATTTCAGTGGTCTCTATACTGAATTGTTCTGTCCAGTTTTTAAGAACTTTGCAGTCTGAAGAGCCTTCACCTTTCTCCTGTAGTACCCAGAGAGCTTTACTGAGATCATCAATTGTTCTGTTAGGTCAGATTTCCTGGAGGCAAAAAATGGCCTCAAAAACAGAAGAAAATTTATACTTTGCATTTATTCTAGATTTTCATGATCAAAAGTCCCTCATCTCCTGCTGGGATGAGCAATCACAATAGTGTGTATTCCTTCTTTACACAAATTTGGAACTAAAAGAAATTTCCCTCGCCCTTTAAAAGGTTTCCTTATTTTTAATTGCACAAATGGCAATCACTGCTGTTTCATTGTGTCTTTCTACTATTTAAAAAAAAAGAAACAAATCTCCCTGCACAATGCCTTTACCTACTAATAGCACTGTAGCCAATTGCACTGTTCAGCAATGATACTGAGCAAATTCAGCCTTACTGGAAAGTTAGTTCTTGCACACTACTAGACACCACACTGTCTGCTATGTGACATAACTCAGGCCTGGCAATGGGCTACTGAGAAACAGCATTGAGTAGATCTAGTCCATAGAACGTTTAACCTGCTGTGAAGTGTTAATGGTTCACTGTATTTTGCAAAGTGCTGTTGAATATATAATATATCCAACAGGAAAGAATTAAATCACCTTACTCCTTGGTCTTGATTGCAAACACCTATACAATTTTGGCCATATGCAATATTTTTCAAAATAAATTTCAATAAATAAATATATATATATACTGCATGTTCAAATGTGTTTTTATTACAAAATATATGAAAAATATTTTAAAAAATACATTTCAAATATACTGTGTGTCTTTAAAAATAAAAATCAATTTTTTTGGAATGCATTTACAAATATATGTAAAAATATATGTTAAAATTACTTTTTTCTATGTAAAAAAAATATGAAGAATATATTTAAAAAAATATTTTTCATATATTTTGTAATATATAAAAACGCATTTCAACTTGCAGTAGATATATATATATATTTATTGAAATATATTTTGAATATGGCAAAAATTGTATATATTATATATTTATATATATATTTGGGAAGAATATTTTAAAAATATATTTCAAATATATTTTTCTTCTGGGATATCCTGCCCTGGGGACCAGAAATTATTCCCTGCTCATTATCTTCTTGGACACTGTTACCCTTACTGCCCCTGTGAGTTATTTTGCCTCTGGAGCCTATCAGAGAACCCTCAGCCACTGGAAGTATTGAATCTATCAATACCAGGTGTGCACATCAAGCAGACAGTGATGTGGACACCTAAAGAAGGACTCCAGGAAGTAAGTAGAAGAAGAGAGAAGGATCATCATGTACCCATGGCTTCAGTTAAAGGGAACGTAACCCATTGATGTGACTGTTTCCCAAAACAGTTATAATAAAGCATAGTTGCCAACTGTCATGGATTGCCCGAGACAGTCACAAATATTTGAAAGAAGACCCGCCATTGCTGTGTCCCAGCCAATGTCCCGGAAAACTGAGATCAGGGTGGGGGCAGCAGCAGCTAGGGGTTTCTAATTCTTTAAGAGCCTAGTACAGCAGTTAAAAAAACTCTAAACTTTCCTGGTCCAATTTGCTCAGCGGGGAATGGGGGTCCGCAGCCCACTGGGGATTATTTTTCCATTTTCAGGAGCGGCGGAGTAGTCTGCTGTGCCACCATTTCTTATTAATAAAGTAAACTCCTGGCTGCTTTTGTATCACTCCACCGCAGCAATGTAGAAGAGGCTGGGACCTGTCACTGGATTGCCTAAGCTTTGGGAAGTAAGCAACACAGAACAGTGTTGGAGACCCATTCCTCCCCTTACCTCCTCCCCCCAGCAGCTCGGACCAGATGATGACAGTGAGGACTCCGGCATGCCCAGTATCCCCAAAGCAGGGTGAGTTAGTGGGAGGGTGTGCAGCCAGCCTCAGCCCCCATTCATTCTACTAGTAAAGTGTCAGCAATGGAGGTAAGCGCTGTGCTGTTATAGAAGTAAAAAAAATGCAATGGGCATATCTCTCCTTTTATTCTTGTAGCACTAGCAGTGACTGTAAGAAATTGGGTTTAAAACTACACTGTCCAGGTTCTCAGTCAGGACAGTGCCACATGAAAATTGAGTTTTTTTACTTCTATCTAAATTTTTTTTAAAAAAGTGCAGCTTCTATGTTCTCTGTTTTCATGAAGCATTGTTCTGACTGTGAGAGATTAAACAGTGTAGTTTTAAACCCAATTTCTCACAGTCAGTTCTTGCTGACGCCATCATCCATCATCGCACACCACATTTTTCACAACTGATGTTGAGTCACACCCATAATTGAATGTCCCTCCAATTAAAATGATAATCCACCCACACCGCTTTTCTGGATATACAGAAATAAAAAGTGTCCCTAAAAATAGTAAGGAAACGTTGGCAACTATGATAAAGAGGTTGTAAACCTCAGACATGAAATATGAAAAAAGCATATCCCTCTATAGTGTGTACTTGTCTCTCTTCAATTTCTGAATGTGATTTCTCTCTGCTGCCTGGTTCCTCTGTTATCAGTATAAGTCGCCTCTGGCAGTTTTTGCTGACACTAAGAGTTGGAAAAGGCATTCAGCCTGTGAGTCATATCCACAATTTTACTTGTTCTTCATATTGTATGAAGGGTGTGTGTCTCTTCCCTTCATATAGGACTCATAGTTGTCGGCTCTGTGAAGACTTCACATCCCCGGCCCCTACTGAGAGAACTAAAGAGAAATTCTTTGATCTGTGAATTCTGAACTATCTACAGAAGAAATGGCTGCAGATACACAGCTACAACGTATGTAGGAGGATGGGTTTAATTTCTGTGTATTGTCTAATGCTTGTCACTTTACTGGGTATATGTAAGGGTTTACAACAGGGGCGGACTGACCATTTCGAAACTAGGGCACTGCCCGAGGTCAGTAGGGGGACCCATTTGATGCCCCTGGTACCTTTTTCTTAGGCTTTTTTGAGTTTGGGCAAGGACACAGGGGCCACATGATACCCTATTGCCCGGAGGCCCCATGAGTTGTCAGTCCGCCCCTGGTTTACAACCACTTACATGAATATGTCATGAATGATATCTGTCACAGCTGCTTCTGTTCTCATCCAAACTGTCAAGCCACCAAACAGATGGTGTCATAACTGATCACATGAGCAGCACCATGACAACTGCAGATCCAACAAAAGCTAAGATGGCAGCTTTCTTGGCTGTAAAGGATAAGAGGATTTATTTCTGCTTTAAATAAAATGGACATTTAAATAATTTTTTTTTTCACATCAGTGGTTAGTTAGAGCAGTGTTTCTCAACAGGTGTTCCGCCATGATCTTCTGTTCATCACAAGCAGGTGAACAATAGATCACATCCCCAAACAGTTGAGAGGCTACAGAGTCCTGAGGAAAACAACTGACATCACTGTCCTGCACTGATCCCAGTAAGTCCTCCCCTCCTGTCCATCCCAGGAACCTGTGCGTGACATCACTCAGAAGGAACAAGAGAGGAGGGCTGGCGGGAATCAGCGCATGAGATACAATCACAATCCAGCAGGTTCCCTGTGCTACTCTGCATGAGGTAAACTGATACAGATCCTAGTATTGTGTGACCTCCAGTTTCCTCCTGGCCCCCCTGTATTATACTGTTCCCTTCTGGCCCCCCTGTACTGTTCCCTCCTATTCCCCCTGTACTGCTCTCTCCTGCCCCCCCCCGTATTGTTCTCTCCTGCCCCCCTCCCCCCCAATACTGTTCCCTCCTGGCTATCCTTACCTGTTCTCTCCTGGCCACCCAATACTGTTCCCTCCTGGGCCACTGTACTGTTCCCTTCTGGCCCCCCTATGCTGTTCTCCCCTGGTCCCCCTGTACTGTATAATGCTCTGCCCCATGATACCCTGTACACTGCTTATCTGAAGTTTGACCTGAAATTGAGCACAAGTTTCACATTCAGGAGGTAAGTTTTAATATTTATTCTATTGTTTAATGGACTTTCTAAGAATAATTGTTGTTATACCTAGATCTCAGACATTTGCAAGGGGTTCCTCGAAGGTAAAAAGGTTAAGAAACTCTGAGTTAGAGGAAAGTGGGAGGTGAGGGTGAGAGGGAGGTTGTAATATCCTGGAGCTGGGCTTTAATTAACAAAAATAAATACAACTGTCAACACATACTTACATTAGCCATTTGTTCAAAGAGATGTTTCACCATAATCTTCCTGCCTTGTACAATTTGCCAGTTAAGATAGCAAATAATTCTGCAAGTGAAGAAAAATAATTTTGCCACTCAAGGTTTACTGTTAAAAATGTTTTTTGCCTATACTTTCCTCCCATTCCCCCTCTAACACATCCTGCCCAGTGTAAAGTTTTTCTTATCTGGGGAAGCCAGTTTGTTTCCACCTGTGGGACCGCTAGGTGGACAGCTAATTCCACATCACTGCCTGCGTGTAGCCTGTGATAGATGCAGTACAAGCTGGATCAGGACGAGGAACACCATTGACTGTAACCCAGAGGTACACATATGTGCAGCTGTGTGAGCAAAGGTTTGTGCAGGCAGGGCAGCTCGTTCATTTGAATGGGCTGCCGTGCCTCCTGAAACACAGGGAAAAGGACTCTGAACTATTTTTGGAATCAAAGCCTGCATGGGAACCTCAAGTACAGTGTGGTTCCCAGTGCAAGTGAGATTTCCAGTGTGGGTGGATTGTCATTAGGATGAATGGCACCCACCCGCATCTTCTGTGTTTCATTGTGTGGGTGCTTGCAGGAACAGGTGCCGGTCCCACACAGGTGTGAATCTAGCCTATGTGCTTGTGGAATCTACTGCAATAACCAAAAGCTCTGGATTACTCCACATTTTATAAGTTGTGAGCTGTTATTTCACCTTTTAGAAGATATGGTACTGCACCTCCTCTAGCAAGATAGAGTGACATTCTGTCTGTGTATTTATTAGGGTAGGGATGAACTTCAGTTCTCTAATAAATGTCAATAATACTGACAATAAAGGGACCTGATGTTTGCAAATAGGCTGGAGGAGTATCCTTCTTTGTTGCTTTGTGAGACTAAAAAACAGACAGGGGGATTTCTTTCACAGCTACAAATTGCTTCCAATCTACAGTTGTGTTCAACAGCTTGCCTGTAAAATGGCAATTAAAGGTTAATTTCTCACATTTGTGGCTTTTTTAAATGACATTCAGTGTCTGTATAAAATAGTCAATGAGTTTGTTAGCTCTCAAGTGGATGCACCGAGCAGGCTAAATACTGAGCCGTGGGGAGCAGAAAAGAACTGTCAAAAGACCTGCATTACAAGGTAATGGAGCTTTATAAAGAAGGAAAATTATATAAAAAGAAGTATTCGAATATGCCAGTCAGTACTGTTCAGTCACTTCTTAAGAAGTGGAAAGTTCTGGGATCTCTTGATACCAAGCCAAGGTCAGGCAGAGCAAGAAAGATTGCAGCCACCACTGCCAGAAGAATTATTTAGGATACAAAGAAAAACCCACAGGTAACCTCAGGAGAAATACAGGCTGCTCTGGAAAAAGCGCACAATACAACAATACTTCAACAAAAATGATCTGCATGGTTGAGTTGCCAGAAAGAAGTCTTTACTGCGCCAATGTCAAAAAAGAATAGCATGGCTACAATAGGCATGCAGTTCATTTTTGTTCAAGTATTGTCATTTTGTGCTCCTTAAAAAATAAACACACTGTCTTTTTCCAGAGCAGCATGATTGAACGGTATTGACTTGCATATTCAAGGCTTTTCATATCTTTTTATATCCTTTTCCATCTTTATAAAGCTACATTACCTTGTATTGCAGGTCTTTTGACAGATCTTTTCTGCTTCCCATGGCTCAGTATCTAGCCTGCTCAGTGCATCCACATGAGAGCTAACAAACTCATTGACTATACACAGACACTAATTGCAAGTTTAAAAAGCCACAGTTGTGGGAAATCAATCTCTAATTGCCATTTTAACCTATGTGTTACCTTGTGTGTCTGTGCCAAGGCCAAACATTCCAGGGTATGTAAATTTTTGATCAGGGCCATTTGGGTGATTTCTGTTAATATGATTTAAAAGGGAGCCAAACAACTATGTGATAATAAATGACTTCATATGATCACTGTACTTACAGAAAATACTTTTTTTTATGATCGGTCATATTTTCAATATAAATGCCAAAATTTCATGAGTTCTGCCAGGGTATGCAAACTTTTATGCATAACTGTATGTCATGGTAAGAAATCTAATAGAAAAGTTAAGCCTGCTACACACATTCAGTTGGAAGGACAGCTGTACACATGGTCAGAATGTCAGCCGGTTCCTGCTGAACTGGACAATATTCGGACCATGTGTATTCAGCTTTAAGCTAGCTGTTTACTAGTAGATTTTTGAATGAACATTCATGCAAAAATTCTTTGTACATTTTAGGACTGGGCAAAGTTAGTTTAAAAGTACTTCACAATTTATTTGCTTTTAACATTCAATTTTGTCAAAATTCACACAGTATCTTGTGTGCTTTGGAACACCATTAACAATGTGTATAATGGTTGTAACTGCTTATGTAATTGCACAAACAAAAATCACATACACTGTTATAAATTTGTTCATTAAAAAAAAAATGTACTATCCTTCTCCTTCAAATTTTCTTGTCACTGTAAAACAACTGTCAATTTGACCCCCACTAAAAATTAGAAAAACAAATAAATGTTCTTAAAATTTAAATTTTTAATTAAAACTCCACTAGCATATGGCCTAGCTGCTAACTTTTCAGTCCTTGGATATGATGGCTGCATTGCTTTTCTTTTTTCAGGCTAAGAACATTTTTAGCAAATACAGAAAATACCTGTTGATCTTGCCAGAAATGCTTTCTCTGAAATGAACTGGAATCTAAGACAATCATATCTTTCTTGTGAAAATCCATAGATATCGTGGTGAATGTAGCTGCCCAATGATAGGCAGTGTGTTATTCTCAGGATTAACAGTTAAAAACAAAAGGAAAAATGAAAGAAAAAAAAAAGAAAATGAATGCAGCCACCTCATCTGATGACTGGAAATCTACACTATTTTAAATAGCTGTTTTTGGGTTTGGTCTCCCTTCATAGAAAAGTCAAGGAGTGAGTATAGCCACCCAGTAACAGGTAGTGTGTTATTCATAGGATTAACAGGTCAAAATAAAAGGGGAAAAAAATGAAAAAACAATACAAATGCGTCCACCTAACCTGAAAACTGGTAAGCTACAAATTGTTGTTTTTGGGCTTAGATGCAGTTTAAGAACTATTACAAAAACAACAATATAACTCAACCAGAATTGTATACTTACAGAACAATCAGGGTGAGGATGTAGAAGAAGAGAACACTTTGAATTAGGTTGTGATATATCCATACTACCCATTTGGCATTATCAAAGTGGACTATCTGATCTATCCAGGTATCAATGGATTCATAAGGAGTGGCCAGATTCCTGAAGGGGCCACATGTCTTGGAAGGATTCCGTCTAAAATAAAAAGGTTGTCTTTCATTAAAAAAATGTAGGCCTGACACTATTTTTTTAGTATGTTTGGCATAATGTTTCACTATGTACAATTTTTTCAAGTGAATATTGTTTGTGAATTCTTTTATTTGATCCTAAAGGTTTTAGCACTTCCCATTGCAGGCTGGCGTCATTAAACCACTGCTTAGCAGTAATGTCAGCTTGTCAATCAAACTTCAGTTGGCTGCTGGGCTGCCTATCTGATAGGAAGAAGAAAGAGGAAGATAGCACAGACCTAGTTAAAACCTTTACATTTAACAATGTTAAAGCTCTGTTTCAGGCACGCAAGGCCATTCCTGTGCTTTGGAAATCAGAAATACCCAGAATATGGAGAATGTGAGACAGAATATGGGAATCATTTTGCGATACGATCGCTTAATTTACCAACACTGTGGGTGCCCAGGCAAATTTGAGAAACTTTGGGAGGCATGGCTGGCCACTCCGGGTCTTGCCCCATTTAATTTGGTAATGTATAGATTGTTGTAGCTATCCTCCCATGATGCATTATGCCGGCTGCCTGTAAAACCTTTCCCAGATTTTTTTAGAATGTTACACAAGGGTATTTATGCATTATACTCTATACTGCATTAATGCTACAGTGGGAGCTCTACTGTCCTACATGTGGGGCTTTATATATGACTTTGCTGCATAATATTGCTATTCCTTCTCTTCGTTTCTTTTTGTACACTAGATGGCTGGAAAAACTGAAAATTCTTTTTTTGTGTGTTTGTTCCTTTCTTATTATTTTTCTTTTGGATGTGTGTATGCCTTAAACATTAATAAATGATACTTTTAAATAAAAAAAAAATGTTAATAACTGTATTACATTCACAAGGAGATGTGGAAAATGTGCTTGAAATTGGCCCAAAGCTGCATGCTCAAACAACCATGGGCAATAGCAAGGCAACACATCAAATGGTTTGGAACACTGCTCTGAACACAGCAGCACTGACTCCATGCCATGTTGGTATTAAGCAGCATTCTTGTTAATTTGAGACACCATTAGGGAAAAGGTAGCATCCACTTCCAGACCTCATCTTGTTGATATCTGCCATACATTTTCAGACTCTTCCAATTCTACACCGATGTCCCCTAAACCTGCTTCTAAGAGGTCTTATAGTACTATTTTCCAACAGGAGGCTTTTGAGTAAGTCTAGTCTTTGCTGATCCTTATTAAAAAATCTGAGTGATATTACTTATATTCCTATCTCAATTCTGAAGTATCTTTGTAGGGAGGTTTACTAGACTTTATATAATAAAAATCTTTTTATGTTAAAATTTTGTATGAATTTATTGAGATCTTTAAAGGTGAGCTCTAGGCTTCCCCCTGCAACTAATCACTGGTATCAAAATAAAAAAAAAAAATCTACAGTCGGGTCCATAAATATTGGGACATTGACACAATTCTAACATTTTTGGCTCTATACACCACCACAATGGATTTGAAATGAAACGAACAAGATGTGCTTTAACTGCAGACTGTCAGCTTTAATTTGAGGGTATTTACATCCAAATCAGGTGAACGGTGTAGGAATTACAACAGTTCGCGTATGTGCCTCCCACTTGTTAAGGGGCAAAAAGTAATGGGACAGTTGGCTTCTCAGCTGTTCCATGGCCAGGTGTGTGTTATTCCCTCGTTATCCCAATTACAATGAGCAGATGAAAGGTCCAGAGTTCATTTCAAGTGTGCTATTTGCATTTGGAATCTGTTGCTGTCAACTCTCAAGATGAGATCCAAAGAGCTGTCACTATCAGTGAAGCAGGACATCATTAGGCTGAAAAAACAAAACAAACCCATCAGAGAGATAACAAAAACATTAGGCGTGGCCAAAACAACTGTTTGGAACATTCTTAAAAAGAAGGAATGCACCGGTGAGCTCAGCAACACCAAAAGACCCGGAAGGCCACAGAAAACAACTGTGGTGGATGACCGAAGAATTATTTCCCTGGTGAAGAAAACACCCTTCACAACAGTTGGCCAGATCAAGAACACTCTCCAGGAGGTAGGTGTATGTGTGTCAAAGTCAACAATCAAGAGAAGACTTCACCAGAGTGAATACAGAGGGTTCACCACAAGATGTAAACCATTGGTGAGCCTCAAAAACAGGAAGGCCAGATTAGAGTTTGCTAAATGACATCTAAAAAAAGCCTTCACAGTTCTAGAACAACACCCTATGGACAGATGAGACCGAGATCAACTTGTACCAGAGTGATGGGAAGAGAAGAGTATGGAGAAGGAAAGGAACTGCTCATGATCCTAAGCATACCACCTCATCAGTGAAGCATGGTGGTGGTAGTGTCATGGCGTGGGCATGTATGGCTGCCAATAGAACTGGTTCTCTTGTATTTATTGATGATGTGACTGCTGACAAAAGCAGCAGGATGAATTCTGAAGTGTTTCGGGCAATATTATCTGCTCATATTCAGCCAAATGCTTCAGAACTCATTGGACGCCTCTTCACAGTGCAGATGGACAATGACCCAAAGCATACTGCAAAAGCAACCAAAGAGTTTTTTAAGGGAAAGAAGTGTAATGTAATGCTATGGCCAAGTCAATCACCTGACCTGAATCCGACTGAGCATGCATTTCACTTGCTGAAGACAAAACTGAAGGGAAAATGCCCCAAGAACAAGCAGGAACTGAAGACAGTTGCAGTAGAGGCCTGGCAGAGCATCACCAGGGATGAAACCCAGCGTCTGGTGATGTCTATGTGTTCCAGACTTCAGGCTGTAATTGACTGCAAACGATTTGCAGCCAAGTATTAAAAAGTGAAAGTTTGATTTATGATTATTATTCTGTCCCATTACTTTTGGTCCCTTAACAAGTGGGAGGCACATATGCAAACTGTTGTAATTCCTACACCGTTCACCTGATTTGGATGTAAATACTCTCAAATTAAAGCTGACAGTCTGCAGTTAAAGCACATCTTGTTTGTTTCATTTCAAATCCATTGTGGTGGTGTATAGAGCCAAAAATGTTAGAATTGTGTCAATGTCCCAATATTTATGGACCTGACTGTAAATGCCCCTTTTACGCTCCTAAATCCACAATCACATGACAGTCTGGTACCAAGTTTCCTCCTCCTTCCTTGCACAGGAGGTAGAGTCCAACAGGTGCCAACATAATTGTCAGTGATATATGGACACTTCCTATTGGCTGTCCAGGGTCGTGGTGTCTCAGGATCCAGAAGAACGTTTTCAGGCAATGGCATCAGCGTGAGGCTTCCTTCAGGGACCAGCCGACACATCTGCTAGACTGGACCTGGAACCATAGTTAAAAATGGCTACCCTAAACACTTAAGTCTGCAGATTAACACCACTTTATAGTATATTACCTTTTATCTCCCAAAATGTAATTAAAGGCAAAACGTTTTAAAATTTTGGAGTAAGGGAGCATTATAACTTCTGTCAGTTTTTTTTTCCATCTATGTCACATAGGGAAGATTTCCCTTCACTTCCTGTCCCATAGCCAAAAAAGAAGTGAGGGGAAATTCCTCCAGAGTGAGGGAATCCCTGGGTGTCGCCAGAGTCATAACAACTAGCGTCCTCATTGGAGGATTTTCCCCCTATTACTGTTTTGATTCCAACCCAAACATTCAGATTTTCCTTTACTTTCACTTTTGACGATAACATTAAACAAGACAATTAGGATGACTCTTCCCATTCTGCCTCCAGAAGGAAAATCATCATGTTGTCCTGTCTGCAATATTAAATTTGGCCACTAGGTGGAGCTCAGAATTTACTGCTTAGCAGAGACCAGAGACTGGTTTGTTAATAGTTTTGTTAATAAAAGTTCCCATCATCCTTCATTAAAAAAAGAAACAGGTGCATCCTGGGCGCTCAGGCTCCATTTTAAGAACTGAGGGAGAGGAATCATCTATAAACACCCGCAGCACATGTCATAGACTAAACTTAGATCCCCTACAGGCAACATAGCTGGGGAGCATGGTCTTATTGCCATCTGCAGCCTAGGTATTTCACTGTGTTTTGCATGTTGAGTTATACACAGGGAAACGTGTAGTGAGGACAGAACACTCCCTAACGGAGGCACAGACAGCAATAAATCTAATAGGCGTTCTAATACCTTTCAACTCTATTCATAAGAAAAACAATTTTTTCCTTTTTTTACACTTTAACCCTTTCCCCTGGTTCTTAATGTGTATCTAGACGATACAATGCTGCAAAATACACCTTATAGGTCAGTGCTGATTCATGTCCCCATCTAACGACAACTATTAATATAATTATATTAGATCATATTAAAATATTTTTTGTATAGTTAAACATTCTCCTAGTTCTGTAAGTTGATTACATGATACATATATATGGTGGTGGGCGGTCAGGACCAGCAAGGCCTTCTCTACTGGCCAAATCGCTGCCTAAACTATCAGAATCACTGACTTATGTTTTAATATATTTTTTTCATGAATCTGTTATTCCCGATAGTCTGTTTTTATCATTTCATTAGCAATTCTCTTGGTTTTGTTGCATCCAGTAGTATATGTTTATATTAGAGCTTTTATCCAATCATATTTCAACCATCATTTCAACAATCACTGACTTATGTTTTAATATATTTTTTTCATGAATCTGTTATTCCCGATAGTCTGTTTTCATCATTTCATTAGCAATTCTCTTGGTTTTGTTGCATCCAGTAGTATATGTTTATATTAGAGCTTTTATCCAATCATATTTCAACCATCATTTGTTGCCAGGGTCAAAGAAATCTACCTTGAGGTCTTCAGAATCAACAGTGCAGGCACTTGTAGCTTACAGTAAATGGCAATTTAACTGTTGCTTTAATCAGATTTTGAGTTGACGACAACAGGGTCATTTAGCAGGCATTCAGTCATGCTGGAATTTTTACGTCCTTTGATTGGATTGTCAGAAAGTAGCACTCCTGTCATGTGGGCCCCGCCCCGCTCCCCAATAGGACAGAGCCACAGTGTGAATGAGAGGAGAGATATGCCGTACACGCTGGCTGACAGCCAAGTAGGCATTGCAGTGGAACTCAGTGGATCATAGAGGACCAGAGAAAGAGTGTGGGAGAACACGAGATGTACATAGCACATTCGGAGTGGTAAGCTGTTGAGACTGCACCAACAGTTAGCACAAAATCCCTGCCTGATGGAAAGGTGTTATTAGTGATGATGTTTGGGAATAGGTGTGCTTTGAACATGCTTGTAGCATGTGTATGAGAGTCTATCGCTTCTCCTATAGCATTCCTGATTGCTCTCTATGACACCAGCTTGTGCTTGACCCTCTGCACTCACTGTGCTGATGGACTTTTGTGGCTAACTTGCAAGGCTGTGGTTTTCACTCAGACTGCTCCTTTATCCCCATGTGACCCAATAACGTGTGCCAAAAATTGCTGGATTAAGTCAGGTAGGACGTCACTGATGGCCTACGTGTGAAATGCACTTCTCTCCACTGCATATATACATAGAATATATTTAGTCTATCTAATTTGCTGTGATTTTCTGCCCACATTGTAGTCTTTTACTACTTAGTACTATCTGAATGAGTTCTGTTATTACCACAGTGAACCAAGCTAATAGAGCCGCTATAAAAGATCACACTGTGTAGAACAGACAGGCTTGACAAAGTGGCAGGGATCCAAAATGCAGCAAGGTTCTTTTAAACAAAGAGGACACTGCTTGATACCAGTGTAAAGTGGGACTGTGTTTAGAGATAGTGTTCTGGAACATATGATGTGTAACCTGGCCACTGGCCACAGATGTTGGGCGTGATTTGGGGCAATTTAAAACACCATTTCCTTGTGAGTGCAATATTGTTTTTACCATTAATAAGTGTGAATGTTTTAATGCACTAGGTCCATATGCTCTTCCTCTCCAGTTTCTGGACTTCACTGCCTGCTGAACAGAACTGCAAAACCACTGCAGAGTCAATTCCTTTTCCTTGATTGTTGTGGATTCAATTAGTGAACTTAAAGTGGTTGTAAACCTCAGACATGAAATACGAACAAAGCATATCCCTATAGTGTGTACTTGTCTCAATTAAGTGTCATTTCTGTCTGCGGCCCCCGTTCTTTTTGCTATCAGCATAAACCACTTCTGACAAGTTTTCTTGACACCAAGAGAAAAAAAGGTGACAGGGGAGGGATCTCTAGTTGATTGACAGCCTCAGTTCTGTTCCTCTGTGAGGTGTATCTCTTCCCTCAAATCAGTTCTTGGAGCTCTTCACACTGAGCTCTGCAGAGTTTGACTTTTGCTCTCCACACCCTGCTTTCTGAAAGAGCATACAAGATTTATAAATGCTGGACTTTGAATGGATGTAGAGGAATGAAGACTGCAGATATAAAGGTACAACTTATGTAGGAATATTTGTTTCATCCCTGTTTATCACCTTAGGCAAGTCACTTCTCTGGGTATATGTAAGGGTTTACAACCACTTGGCATCCCAATTAGCAGCCCAATGGCCAACTGAAGTAGTGCACACAGTAGGCTGACAGTTTCAATGCAGTGGCTTAGTTTTGTCAGGCTGAAACAGGAATTTCTGTTACTCCAGGTAGGAATCTTTGCAACAGATTCGCATAGTATGATTTGCTGAAAGTGTTACTAAACCCACAACAGTAAAGCATACTTGTTATACTCACTGTGGGACCTAAGGGGTTAATCCTCCACATTGTGTAAAAAGGCTGTTTAATTCGGTCTTCTCTGAACCTTCCTTCTTCCACAGTCCTCAATCCATCTACTGATAGTAGAGAGCTCTAGGAGTCACTCTGCACATGCTCTGTTTAGTGTGTATGGATAGAGAGGTTTTTTTTTTGAGAGGGTGCATGTGATCGGCACAGGACCAATTAACACTGTCCAAACAGAGGGTCGGGGGTTATGCAGCTTCATAGGACAGTCAGAGGAGAATGAAAACTCCTCCTACAAGATTAACCAGTGCTGAGCTGGACACTGATAGATGCCACAAAACTACTATATACTGCTAATGAAAAAAGACATATAGCAGTTTATATTTACTAAAATAATTGCATTTCCATGTTATGTGTACTGTGGGAGACCAGATATAGAGAATGCAGGGTCCTGGGTTTAGTAACACTTTAAGAAAACTGATGAGGCACAAACAAACTGAAAAACAAATCCTCAGTTTACATACACTTTAATGCAAGTAATAATATTGACTATATAATTATGAAAGGGTTTTTTCTTTTAAACCTTAAATTCAATGGTAAATGTAAACACTGTGCCTAGTGCAACAGGGAAAGTCTAGGTGCAGCTGTGTTTTTCAAAAAACATTTCTAAGGAAGATCATTCATAGCTGTTCCTGAAGTTCTTCAAGACATAATGCAAAATGTAAATACTTCTTTCTTTATTATGAAATATGATTACTTTAACCACTTGCTGATCCCCTGCCCACACTGTACTCTGAGTGAGTAGCGGCTGTAGGCAAAGCGGTACTGGTACAATGAGGCCGATTTCAGGGTTTAGGGCGTGTGCGCCCCCACCTGGCACCTGCTGTGATTTCACACAGCAGAAGCATCCCAGCCAATGAATCATGGCCAGCACCTGGTGATCGGCTATGTGCAATCAACACAGTGTGGTAAACAACACAGACCTCTGAACCAAGGGAGCAATCTGTCTAAGAGATCAGCTGGTAAAAGCAGCACACTTTACGCACATTACACATACAGTAGTTTGGTACACACACTCACCTGCCACTTTATTAGGTACACCTGTTCAGTTGCTTGGTAACACATTTGCTAGTCAGTCAATCACATGGCAGCAACTCAATGTATTTAGGAATCTAGACATGATGACGACTTGCTGAAGTTCAAACCGAGCATCAGAATGGGGAAGAAAGGGGATTTAAGTGACTTTGAACGTTGCATGGTTGCTGGTGCCAGAAAGGCTGGTCTGAGTATTTAAAAAACTTCTGATCTACTGGGATATTCATGAACATCTCTAGGGTTTATAGAGAATGGTCCGGAAAAGATAAACTATCCAGTGAGCAGCAGTTGTGTGGATGAAAATGTCTTGTTGAGGTCAGAGGAGAATGGGCAGACTGGTTCCAGATGATAGGCAACAGTAACTCATGTCAATATGGACCAAAATCTCTGAGTAATGTACCAACACCTTGTTGAATCTATGCCCTGAAGAATTAAGGCAGTTCTGAATGCAAAAGGGGGTCCAACCCGGTACTAGCAAGGTGTACCTAATAAAGTGGCTGGTGAGTGTATTAACCACGTGATTTCCATAGATGTTAACCCCTTCCCAGCCAGTGTCATTAGTACAGTGACAGTGATTAGTATTACTGCTGATCACTGTATTAGTGTTATTGGTGATGTCAGTGTCAGTCAGTTCCCCTTAGCGTCAGTTAATGGCAGATTGCCCGCCGCAGTATCCCAGTCCTGTTATAAGTCGCTGATTGCTGCCATTAGTAGTATAAAAAAAAATCCAGTATATATATATATATATATATATATATATATATACACACCATATTCTGTAGGCCATATAGCCTATCGCAAACCAATCAAAATACATACACTTATTGGGATTTTTTTAAAGCAAAAACTTATAGCAGGATACATTTTGGCCAAAATTTATGAAGAAATTAGATTTTTTTTATTGGATATGTTTTATAGCAAAAAGTAAATTTTTTTTTTCAAAATTTTTGGTCTTTTTTTATTTATAGCACAAAAAATAAAAAACCCTGTGGTGATCTAATACCGCCAAAAGAAAGCTCTATTTGTGTGAAAAAAATGATATACATTTGGCCACAGCGTTGCATGACCACACAATTGCCAGCTAAAATAACGCAGTACTGAATAGCAAAATAGTCAGGTCATGAAGGGGATAAAATCCTCCGGAGCTCAAGTGGCTAAAAGCCTTTATAAATATATGGAGAAAGGCAGGTGATGAATGAGGTTTATTTACTATAGCTGGAGAGTGCAAATTCAGGCTCACTTCTGCATAGAAACCAATTAGCATCTAACCTTATCTCATTCAATTAAGATTTGGCAATAAAACCTGGAAGCTAATTGGTTTCTCTGCAGAAGTGAGCCTGATTTTGCACTCTCCAGCTCTAGTAAATAAATTCCAATGCATTTTTTTAAGCAATTTTATTTCCCTGCTTTTCTTACAATATGAAATTTAAAAATAGATAGAATTAATTTGTTGGTTAATTGTAACATTCTATGATCATTTAATTTCAAGATGCTTTCCCACAGAGGTCATTTGATTTTAGTCTGCAGGTTTACCTCCATATGGTGACACCAATGACACAGAGGACTCCAGCAAAAGATGGGAAAAACAAAAGAAATATGAAAACAGTGGTCATCTGGGAGGCTCTCCAGGCCCTTCGAGGAGGAGTACAGTTCATCATAAGGCTTACCTAAATAAAATGAAAATATTAATAATACTATATTACTATTTAGGAAGCAGATAATGGCTTGCTTCTAATGGTGTATCACTCAGAGGCTCCTGTAGCAGGATCATTGTGCTGTTTTTAAATTGTGATAGCGACTGAGGGGAGAAGAACCACTGTCACATGGAGGGGGGAGAGGAGGCAGGACCTGGAATATGTTACAGGTGGAACATGTAACATGTTCCAAAGGTAAACTTAGCCTTTAAACCTCCCCAACAAATCTAAAGCCTAATTGTAATGGTTAACTAAAACCCTAACCCCAGGCCCCAACACTAAACTAATCCCTAACCAGTCAGTGTCCAGTCTGGACCGCTGTGGTCACGGCCCTTAAAGAGCCGCTTTCTTCTTCCAGCCTTTGCCCGTGTCATTCTAGAGCAGAGAGCGGGAGGCAGCAAAACACTACACAGGGCGGGAGCCACTTTCTCCTTCCAGCTTCCACCCGCTGTCCTTCTCCTAGTGCAGAGAGTGGGAGGCAGCAAAGCACTGGACAGGAACAGGGGCTGGGCCGGTTGTTGGTTGGGTGCCGCTCCTCTGCCTCCTGTCATTACACTATTTTGGACGTGTCACTTATTAGTCCGCTTTTGGACTAAATTTACATATTCTTGTTTGTTCACACCATCACTTTGGATCCTAATTTTAGGATTTAAGCACACTTATACCATACGCATAGTATTGGTTTATAAAATTCTGCTATTACCATCATTGAGGTGGTGCAATACTCATTGTGTTCACCTTTGGATCCATTGAGGATCGCTTCATGATTATATATTATTATATATATATCCCTGGAGGATCAGGTCACTATTTATGTTTTGTTGCACATTGTGTCACTTTATGTATATGTATTTTTTTATATATTATTTAAGTATTAGTTATATTATCATTAGAGTAGCGCTGCATCATTTCCTTTATCTCATTTATCCTTGATCATTTTGGTATATGATTGGATGTTAGCAGCTTCTCTCTCTCTCTCTCTCTCTCTCTATATATATATATTTTGTTCATATTAGGTAGAAGCACAGGAGGTTTGCACCATCATTTCTCAAAAAAAATTTTTATTGCTAATTCATACTATGTGAAGTGACACGTTTTCCTGCATTGTAAATCATCTGTCACTGCAAGAAAATATAGGAAATAATTGTTTTCAACGTGTTCCATTAACACTGTAAAGCAGCCTAGGGCTGTGCTAAAATGCAGACATGCTGCTTTTTATTGCAGCAAACTATACTGAAGTTCATGGAACTGTACGGCAGCACAGCACATCAGGCTGCTGTACAGTGCCATGAATGAAGTGTACATTTTAAAAACTTAAAATAAAGTTTGTACAAAACAAAAAAAAAGGGGAAGCCATGTGATGCACTGAATCGTGCACTACACTGCCCCTTACCGCACCTGCTAGAGCAGTAATACCAAGTTAAAGCAGAGTTCCACCCAAAAGTGGAAGCTCCACTTATCTGCCTCCTCCCTTCGCTGTCACATTTGGCAACTTTGGGGGAGGGGGAACGGGTACCTGGATTTCACACTGCAACAAACTGAGCCAGAAGTTCACCCTCCCCCCCCCACAGCCCTCTGGGGAAACTCAACATGTCCTAGAGGACTGCGCACCCTTCACAAAGCACAGCATGCTTCACGTATGCACAATAGGATATCGGCTGTGAAGCCCCATGGCTTCCCTTAGTCAAAATGGTGGCACCAGCACCCGATCGCCTATTGAAGAATCAGCTCAGGGCGAGGACACCGCTGGATCCCTACACAGGTAAGTGCCCTAATATTAAAAGTGAGCACCTACAGTATTTGTAGCTGCTGACTTAAATTTTTTTGGGGTGGGGGTAAGGGCCGGAACTCCAATTTAAATTAGGGTATTTACACTGCTTGCATTTAAAACATATATTTAATGAACTATTACTGAAAAGAGAACTGAATTAATTTATATATATTTCAATTATTCACCAGGAGTATATTGCTTGTTATTGAAAGAACACTTACTGTTTTTATGTAAAATATAATGAAAAGTTTTATCATCTGTATTAGTGGTAGCAATGGGGAGAAGAAAATACCAATCCTGCAAGGTAAAAGAAAAATAAAACATTCACTAGAAGTTGCATCTTTCTGTATCCTTTTCACTTACGTTTTTGGTCTATAGTGGTAGCAAGTGCTAGCTTTATGCAGTTTATAAGCTGTCATAGTTATATATACTAGGGCATGCAGGATAAACCAGAAGCCTTGTAAAGAACATATAAAACGTAAACATTGGAACGTCGTTGCCTTTGCGGTAGCTAATTCCATAATGCAAAATGGGAAATAGACCAAGCTGATATGGATGGACATGAGGTATACTGTACAGATTACAAACAAATTGTGAAACTACCTGGCCTGCCATACCCGCTGAGACGGTTCATGATGGAAATATTATATCTCTGAATTGTGGTATTGTACTGGGTACTACATACAATGATAGAATTTAATTTTTGCCTATACAAATGGAGTTGTATATAACTGAGGCATACTGTACCTTCTGATCTCAAGTCATGCAAAGTGAGCTACCCGCATATCATATTTGCACTGTGATGAGTGGTGTTACATGTCATTCATGAAAAACTGGACTTTGCAAGTTCCATACTTAATGGTAAACTGTAAAACCTTGTGTGTCTAGTGGGACGTATATTGAGGCTAATTTACTAAAGAAGATGAGAATCTTTAGTGAAAAGAAAAGTGTTAATATTCACTTCATTCAATTATCAAGTCAAACAGCTTCTGCAAATGACTGGCCATTCAACAAGAGCAGGAAATTGCTTTTCACATGACTATATACAGTAAGTAAAGTATATATTTGCACTTTAGTAAATCAGCCTTTATCCCATGCTTATTAATGATGGAAAAGAATGGTTTCAAGTTTATGATCTGTTAAGGGTTGATTTACTAAAGGTAAATGGGCTGTTCACTTTGCAGGGGAATTGTATCCAGAGCTTGGTGAATGTGGTGAAATGTCACTCTACAAAGAATAACAAATCAAGTGCAAGGAAAAAAAAAAATCAAAAAATAACAAACGCTTTTTGCTTTCACCCTATTGGATGATGAAAGTCAGCAGAGCTTCACCTCATTAACTATTCTTAGAGAAAAATTCCCTTACAAAAGTCAACTTTCCTTGCAAATGAACTGTCTATTTGACTTTCGTAAATCAACCCCTTCATTATTTCCGTGCATTTCTGTAGCCACTGCTATCTGCTCTAAGCGGGTTTCATTTTGCGGGTAGGGAAGCCCATTCATTGCAATGGGATGCCCTACCTGCAGAGATGTGAGGAAAGAAGTCCCAGTCCCTTTTTGAAAATCTAAACGCACAGAATCGCATGGTGCTACAGCACCATGCAGTTTTGCGTGCAAAAAATGCAGGTGTTTTGTCAATGTGTAGGGGTGCCTTTAGGGATCAATGGCACCCTTGTGCGTCTGCTAAATAGTAGTGCATTTCTCCTGGCATGCAATAGTGTGAACTTAGACTAACGCCTCTTACAGGTGGGGCAGACTCCATTTTCTTCAGCAAGAGATCTGTCTGCTGATACCCTTCTGATCAGAGTAGAGTGGGCAGATGACAGGTTCATGTCTGCTTGGTTTCTGCAGAGCAGACACAGCCCGCACTGCTTTATTGGCGGCTGGGAGTAAACTCCACTGTCCATTATTACCCGACTGCCCTGTGATCTGTCGAGATGGAGGGGAATGGATCCCTTTTAATATTTTTTAGTGGACCAGATCAGATTGAAGATAGGAGGGTTTAAACGGACCTGTCATCTGGTCCAATCAGGTCTGCCTGAAAAACTGATTGGCAGACCTGATTGGACCCTCCGGAAGAAAGGGACCTTAAGACTTTTCACAGGCATAGTTTGAACATGATACAGTGTGTTACAAATGATGCTTTGTGCCTCTATTTGCCACTGACTTCATTAGAATCAGTTTAGAATTGTATATTTGGAAAACCTGCATCTATTTGCCTTTTGCAATTGTGGCAGTTTATGTGTTGTTGATTTTTCTGATAGGACACATTTTCTTGCATGTACTGAAACAATCTTGTTAATTTTCATTCACTGTGTTTTGTGGATATGGAAAAAGACCATTAAGTATATACAAAGTTTTAAATGGTTTTAAAACACACCCCAATTATTGCTTATTTCTTGTTTTTTACTTAATTAGAAACATAGAAAAGTGAAGGCAGAAAAAAACTGAGTGGTCAATCAAGTCTGCCCGTTTTTTGTTTTGTTTTGTTTTTTTTTTGGGGGGGGGGGGGGTTGTTGTTTTTTGCTTGTCTTAGTTTTTTTGTTTTTATTTTGTTTTTTTCCAGGTACCCAATGTGGCCAACTCCTGTCAGCCTTTCCACTCCAAACAAGGGAGGGAGGGACCTGCAAAAATTGTGGTTACAAAAATTGGCATGTCGCTTTGAATTATGCCCAGCCGTATTGGCAGTTAGACCAAAATGTTTTTTGTTTTTTTTTATATTTATTGATCTCACAACCCTGACATTAAAAATCTAGCCCAAAATGACACTCAACTGAGGATTACACCAATACCTCTATTAAGGTGATAAAAAACATTTCAATGTTGAAAACAGGAGCGGACTGACCATTCGGGGTCAATAGGGGGCCCGTGAAAGGATCACTGTCCAGTGAAAGTGTGGGGAGCGGAGCAGTCTCAGATCCCGACCCAGAAGTACCTCACCTGTCACTTCACGTGGGGGCAGAGTAAGTCGGGTGATGGGTCCGGACACTGTGCTGGTGATGGAGCTGGTGGGCAGTGGGAAAGTGAGAAGCATATCATGTGTTCACCGCCACACCCTGCACCCCCCCCCCCCATGGATGATATGTATCAGGAACAAATTCGGAGGTGATCGGTGCAGTGGAGGGACAGTGACTGCACCGGTCTCCCTGCATGGATTTCAATGAAGCAGCTGAAAGCTGTGGGAGGGAGAGACTTCCAGCTGCCTCGTTGAAATCCATGCAGAGAGATCGGTGCTGCCACTGTCCCTCCACTGCACCGATCATCCCTGACTGCGCATCGGATTTCCCTCCTGTGCCCCCCCCCTCGCAGGTCTCTGATGCCTCCTCTTCTTTGACAGTGTCCAGTCCCTCCCCCCAGCCTCCACAGCAGAGCAAGGAGAGAGGATCTGCTCTGCCTCCCCTGTCCAGATCAGCTGGCAGCTCTGTGATGCTTCTGAATGTACCAGGTCATCTTTCTCTCTCTCTCTCTCTCTCTCTCTCTCTCTCTCTCTCTCTCTCTCTCTCTCTCTCTCTCTCTCTCCCCTCCCCTCCTTTCATTTCCCTCCTTCTTTCCTTCCCTCACCCTCCTTCATTCCTTCTTCCATCCATTCCCTCCCACACTTTTCTTACTTCCTTCCCTCTCTTCTTTCCTTCCTTCATCCATTCCCTCCTTCCCTTTTCTTCCTTCCTTCCCTCCCCTTCTTCATTCCCTCCTCCATCCATTTCCTTCCTTCCTCCGTCCATTCCCTCTCTCCCTTTACTTCCTTCCTCCATCCCCTCCCTTCTTTCTTTCTTTCTTTCTTTCTTTCTTTCTTTCTTTCTTTCTTTCTCTTTATTTCTTTCTTTCCTTCCTTCCTTCCCTCTCTCCCTTCCTTCCTTTCGTTCTTCCTCCCTCCCCTCCCCTTCTTTCCTTCCTTCCTTCCTCCATTTCCTCCCTCCTTTTTCTTCCTTCCTTCTTCCCTCCTCTCTTTCCTTCCCTCCCCTTCCTTGATTCCTTCCTCCATCCATTTTCTTCCTTCCTTCCTTCCTCCCTCCATTCCCTCCCTCCCTCCCTTTTCTTCCTTACCTTCATTCCTTCCTCTATCCCCTCCCTTCATTTTTTCATTCCCTCCCTCCTTGTTCTTCAGTCATTCCTTCCTTTCTTCCCCCCTCCCTCCCCTTCCTTCAGTCCTTCTTTCCTTTCTCCCTTCCTTCCTCCCTTCATTTCTTCCTTCCTTCCTCCATCCCCACCCTCCATTTATTTCCTCCCTTTTCTTCCTTTCTTCCTTCCTTCCCCTCCCTTCATTCCTTCTTTCCCCCATCCATTCCCTCCCTCCCTTTTCTTCTTTCCCTTCCTTCCTCCATCCCCTCCCTTCATTCTTTCCTCCCACCCCTCCTTCCTTCCTTCCTCCCCTCTCCTTTCTTCCTCCCTCCATCTATTCCCTCCCTTTCTTTCCTTCCTACCTTTCTCCCCTCCCTTTCCTTCATTCCTTCCTTCCTCCATGCCTTCCATCCCTCCCTCCCTCCCCTCCTTTTCTTCTTTCCCTTCCTTCCTCCATCCCCTCCCTTCATTCTTTTCTCCCCTTCCTTCTTTCCTCCATCCATTCCCTCCCTCCTTTTTCCTTCCTTCCTTCCTTCCTTCCATCCTTCCCCTCCATCCATTCCCTACCTATCTTCCTCCCTTCCCTCCTTTTCCTTCATTCCTTCCTCCATCCATTTTCTTTCCTTCCTTCCTTCCTCCATTCATTCCCTCCATCCTTCCCTTTTCTTCTTTTCCTTCCTTCCTCCATCCCCTCCTTTCATTCTTTCCTCCCACCTCTCCTACCTTCCCTCCTCTTTCTTCATCCATTCCCTCTCTACCTTTTTATTCTTTCCTTTCTCCCTCCCTCCATCCTATTCCTTCCTTTTCCTTCATTCCTTCCTCCATCCATTTTCTTTCTTTCCTTCATTCCTTCCTTCCTCCATCCATTCCCTCCCTCCCTTTTATTCCTTCCTCCATCCCCTTCCTTCATTCTTTCCTCCCATTCCTCCTTCCTTCCTTCCCTCCCCTTCCTTCCTCCATCCATTCCCTCCCTCCCTTTTCTTCCTTCCTTCCTTCCTTCCCTTCATCCATTCCCTTCCTTCTGATATAAGGGGGTACAGATTCTGTTTATTCATCCCAATCTAGTGACAGCCAAACCTATACTAGTGCTCCCTGTTCACTCCCTACAGACACTGTCCACTGCCCCCACAAAATCATTGTGAAAAAAATAATACAGAAATAAATTGTAAAAAATAATTAAAAAATTAGATAATAAAAATTGAAAAATTCTGACACCCACACCATTGCTCTACTGACACCATCGACTGGCCACCCAAAAGCATTTAGAAAAAAAATGATAAAAATAGTAAAACATTAATTTGTAAAAAAAATAAATAAAATTGTAAAAAAAAAATAATAATACTAATAAAAATGAAGAACTACTGACACCACCTACTGACACCATCCTACACATACTACCCACAGCCATACACTCTACACTTCTCTCCGTGTACATACTACCCACTGTCATACACACCACGCTGTACATTCCCTATTTAACATTACCTTATTCTGCACTATATAAGTAATCTCAGACACTATTTAACCACACCCCTTTTAAGCCATGCCCAATTTTTAGCGCAATTTAAAACACACCCCTCCTCTCTCATCCCTTCCTCTCTCTCTCACTCCTCCTCTCTCTTTCTCTCTCACACCCCTCATCTTTTTCATCCGCTCACTCCCCTCTGTCTTTCACTTCTCCAAATTGGCTGCCATTTTTAAACCTGGAAGTGCCCAGTGGCTTCTATGGAAAGAAGCCAGGAACATTCATGCAGTCTTTGCTGCAGTAAATGTATAAATGACCCTTCTATGCAGCTGAGCTGCAATATGTAGGTTGGGTGTTGTGTGGGTGTGGCTTGAGTGTAGGCGGGGGCACGGGTGCCCCATTATCTCTTACTGCCCGGGGGCCCCACGAGTTGTCAGTCCGTCCCTGGTTGAAAACATTTGTTTTTCCCCAAGGACATTTTTTGATTTTGTTAGAAAAACTTCTGTGTTACTTTTCAGATTATTCCTTAAAAGAAAATAGGAATGAGCTATGGATGACGTAACAGTCTTCATACATGTTGGATATGGTGCATGACGTACCATAGCAGGTTCCACAACTGCTAACAGGCAGGTGTTTCCCTACTCCCCCTTCTTCTCACGGCATCGATCCATCTCAACCTTGCTGTAAATAATCAGTATTCTGCAGATAGTACTAAGATGCGCCACACACATACGTACCATGCCAATGTCTGTGCATAGATTAAATCCAGCACATTTCTTGCTATATCAAACTCCGGTTTTCCTAATTTTTTACAGCAATACGTCCCAATAATCCTATAAAACATATTTAAAAAAATATAAGTTAAATAATCTCAGTTTTATTACAGACTGTGGCAATTTTCTGTTCTCTGGGGAACCATTGGTTCCACCTCATACATATATGCTCAGGACTGAAGATGTAAAAAAAAAAATCACACAGTGACCCATTTAGTATGCATGGATGGTTTGTATTTTGCTTCTGACATGTATGTTTGAATTATTTTCTTTTTTAATTATATTATTTTTAAAGGATATGGGATGCAGTATCAACATTCAGTAGTACAGAGGGAGTGGTGTTCAAAGGCACTGGATTACATTTTTTTGGAAATGCAGCATATCCCATACTACTGGATTTGAACTGTATCTCAAACACAATACAAATACAAGTCATTTTTTCCAAGGACACCTGCAAACATACTGTATTTTATTTGCTTTCGGGTCTGATGCTTGTGTTTATTAGCTCTTAAGAAGACTGGTGCAATTGTGGCGCTACTGGCTACAGGCAACAGCAACCCAACTATTTCTGTTAAATAGCAGAATCTGATTGGTTGCTACAAGCACCAGCTCCAGTGATGCAGTAATATTTAGAAATCAGCTCTTGACTAGTATATCAAATTTGGCATCCCATCTAACCATTCAACTGTCTGCTGTATTTTATTTTTCAGCCTATATGGGACAAATGTCCGGCAGAATACAGAAACTTCTCATATTCTTTAATGAGCATAAATCTATTTTATGAAGCCAAATATTTTGTTTGCTGGCAGTTTAGGCTTAATCATTAGTCTAAGTTGTAGGAATTTTACAGCTATTTACACCCGTGGTCTTGCAAAACTGGAGGGATTTGTAGTGAGTCATTCACTCCTGGATTCCCAGAAGACCTCATGTCTATTATCCAGTGCTCATGGGTGTGGAGCAGCCTTTCTCAACCTTTTTACCTCAGAGGAACCCTTGAAATAACTTTCCAGGCTCAGGGAACCCCTACTAAAAATGACTATATCGTATGATACATTAATGTTATATTCAGTGGGAAGAATGCTCCTTTCACTTATGGTCATTGCGAAGAATTACCCTCTTACAACAAGCTAAAAAGATCAATGGTGTCAGTGTGAACTTATTGAAAGTTAGAAATTGCTGATTGTTCAAGGAACCCCTAGCAACCTCTGGAGGAACCCTGGTTTGGAGAAATGCTGCTTTCCCTGGTAGAGTATGACAGTGACATCATCTACCCTATAAAAGGGTTGCTTTCAATTAACATGTGAGTAAAGGTCTTCTTTAAGAAAAGTAGAGTGTCCTCTATTACTGTTAAGTGTAAGCTATTTTTTGTACATTCTTGGTTTTGGAATATGGCAGTGGGTCCTAGGCTTAATATTTTAAAAGAATTAAATAACTTACCTCCTTAAAAATTCTCCAAAAAAAGACCCTAACAATACAAATAGGAAATCGATCACCACCAGCCGATAAATATCTTGTCCAACATATGTTTCCCAGCACTGTGAAGTAAAATGTCATAGAGAAGATAAGATTAACCTAAATGTTCAAAATATTACTAAATGTTCAAATGCATTTTCACAGATCAGCTGCAGAGCTGACTCGCTACTGTAGTTCTCTGGACATGCAAAGTTGATATGTCATCTGTAGTTTTACAGACATGCAAAGCTGATCTGTTACCTGTAGATTTACAAACAGGTCTGTTCCTACCTTGGTAGGGTATAATCAAGGATAATTGCTGAGCCATTTTCTCTTCATTTTGGAAACTATTATCAATTGTTTTATCCTTTATTAAATCTTCTTATTCAATTTTTACACTTTGTCAGTTTTTCCTTCAATGACGTCTATGGTTTAACCTTTCTTCACAAATCTTTCTCCCACACTTTGAGCTTGTGCTAGAAAAGTTTCTTCCTCCATGAGTGTCTCTCTTCTAGGACAATTCTTATTATTGATCATCTTCTCCATAAAGAGCTATAATGATTCCCTAGAGTGATGGCAGGTAGACAACCCCAGATTGCGCTCACCGGGTTGTGGATCCACCATCCCAAAGCATCAAAGTGCAGGGGCAGGGCTGTAAAGCCCCATAGTTGAGACGTGTTTTTACCACCCAACAATCTCAACCACTGGTGTAGTGATGCAACCCCACCCCATGCTCCATGGGGCCCATGTAGCCTCCCTGTCATATTCTGTTTTACACTTGGACAGGAGGGGTGGCGGAAGTGGCATATACATGAACCGATCTTCTCCATTTTCCTCATGCAACTGCTAAAAGCCAGCATCTCTTCTTCTCCCAAACGCCAGCATTCAGTGGTTGCAGGAGAAACATGTTCATTGTGCTATTGAAAATAAAACATTCTGGACCATTTTATTTTATTGTGGCCCATGACCGGTTACCAAATCACTTAAGTGGCCCTCGCTCTTCAAAAGGTTGAGCACCCTTGCAGTAGAGCCCTCCCACATGATTAAAATGTAATTTACTGTATAAAGCATTTATAGCACAAAAGTTCAAGGGGCTTTTTGTTCAATATACTCTGTTTTCCCCATTTGGACATAAAGATATTTGCAATGCTGGGGGCAAACCTAGCCCCCATTGCAATCAATATTTATTTTCGTACCAGAAATAATTATGTTTTAATGCAAAATCCAATCCTTTAAAAATAACTTCTTATGTCTCTTTAGAAGCATTGAGCACTTCTTCATTGCCCAGTCTAATGCTTCATGTGCACCCTAATGTATAATTATAGTATACAATGAATTTACATTTACATTTGCCTTCTCTAAAAAACATTCATGCTTATATTCCAAATTCAGTGTCTGTAAAAACATTTAATGTCATGCAAATATGTTTCCACCTTTTGCGCCAATGGTTGAATGAAAACATTAATATATTGTCCTAATCTTGCACTAATGGGTTCAGCGATGCTAACAATAAGTTCACCGGGAGGTTTCTCCTGATTTTTATGAACTTTGGGGAGATAATAAATAACCCAGAAATGACAAAGTGTGAGGACTAGATATTTGGTTTCTTTCTTGTTGAGTACCTTCCATTTATTCTCTAGTTCTTTTTTATATGTAAGTGTGGGATTCCCCTTTAAATGGTGTACGTATTTATTTCCCCATCAGTCTGTCTAATTCTGCCTTCTTCAGAATCACAATTCCCCATTCCTTGTATGCCAGCTGGATAATTAAGTAATTTTTTTCTTCCAATTCCTTGATCCCTCTTCTAATATCTCTGGGATCACACGTTTCTTTTTCATCTTCAGGCTGTCTAGATTCTCTGTCTCTAGATTTGGCACCTTGCTGTGGTTCTTTCCTGGTCAGCTGCAATCTACATGGATGTATCCAAGGGTTGCAACATGAAGAAAATTCTGCAGCGAACCCCATTATCTTTTGTGTGGTGCACTGGTGAATACTAGGCAGCTCTTCAGACTCTGTGTCTCGGCCCTTCTTAGAGCTCACACCTCTACCTATGTGTAGAGGGTCCAGAATCCCAATCATATTTAACAGATATGCAAAACATTTGGAAATTTTTCACCTCTTTTGAGGTTTTGGCATTGGTGCTTATGACATACAGTAGATGCAGGAAACCCATGAAAGAAGAACCTTGCCATCACTGAGAAGAGGGACTACTAAGACTTGCAAGGGATGAAGAGTAGAGTTGTTTTCAAGTGTTAAAGACTGGAAGGAAGAGAAGTGCTGGAAACTCAACAAGGGTTTTGTGCTTTTTTTGCAAGAAAATGCCTAGACCTGATGATTTATTTTTAGAAAATAAGCTACAACATGTCATCATAAGACATTTTGTTCCAGGAAGAAATAATATAGAGGAACCAGTAGAGAAATACAAGGTATTTAGAAGTAGAGAGAGTTGAATTCATGCATTTACAAGCAGTGACATTTTTACTGCAATACTGATAAGAACATGCCCCTGTCAGAGTGCTATAGTACCTTGTTAAAGAGAATCTCTTGTTAAAAAGTTGAATAAACATTTGAAATACATATGACTACAATTTTTTTACAGTCTTTTTGTTGACCTCAAACAATTGTAAAAACGTTACAAGTGTGCAGAAGTCCGATATATGTTATATTTAAAATCCAAGGTTGTAGAGTATGATAAAGTGTAAATGTTGACAGTCTCAGGTGAATGATTGTTTGTACTTTACATAAGAGGGTAAACATTGTGTTCTATAATTGTTTTGTTATTTGAACAGAATCAGCTCATCTTGGGGGAATTTCATTTACTATACGCGACCTTCTCCTGGTATGATCTGGTTGATCAACATTTTCCACCATGGCATAGTGTGGCCAGTTTTCTAGCTTTGCTGAGAACTCAGCCTGGTCCCCTCCAATGTTCAGATGTCTGCTGACACACATGCCCCACTACCATTCACTGGGAAGATCAGTACCCTGCTATTTCTCCTCCCCCCTAAGTAAGCTCTTTATGCAGCTATGAGCAGAAGGCATATAATCACTTGTAAAAAATAGGGGGAAAGGTATCTATAATTTATTATATATATATATATATATATATATATATATATATATATATATATATATACACACACAAATTGTTTGCCTTCATTTCTATTTTACATTGAATGGGTTGTTTTACAAGATGAAGGTTTACATATTCTTTAAAGCTGAACTGGGCAAAAAAACCCCTTTCATTTAGATACAGTATATTCCTCAATAGCCACAAAGGGTAAAACTACACTTTGTATGCACCAAATGCTTTTTGCAGACACAGTTATTACCTTGTAAAAATGACAGTGACATCATCACTGTGCTGTACGTAGCCAATGCAGATAGCAGATCTGTAGGAAGAACCCAGCAGGCCCCACCCACTACAAGCTACCTGCAGAAAACTACAGGTGAGTGGATGCAAAACCAGTTACCCCACACAAAGGGAGGAAGCAGCAATGACCAGTCTTTATTACAGGAAGTTCCTGAACAAAGTTTCAGAGACAATACTAACACACTATACAAAACACACTATGATTCCAGCAAGAATACAGATGCATCTTGTATTTACACACTGTGTATGTGCCATCTCTTTGTTCTTATGCTCTACCACTTCCTGTATTAACCCCTTAATGGTACGCAAATTAGCGGCCCCCCTGCACTGGGCTTTGTACCGTGGGTCCACTAATTTGTGTACCTGTCTTTGTAATGCGGCGCGCTCCCAGCACAGAGACTGAGGTCTCACTGAAATACCTGGGACCCGTTCTAACAATCGGACCTGGAACTCCCGATTCTTGTCACTTGATGACTGTGATAGCCTCTGATTGGCTATCACAGTGATCAGTCACGGTGAAGCCCGGCCTCGTATTTTCTCTCTATGCATGCAGGAGAAAGATACATTGTATCTCTCACTGTCTTTTCAGAGAGGGGAGAAAAAACGTGTGTGTAAAATAAATATATAGATAAAAATAATAACATTTAAAAAATACCTAGACCAAGGTTTGATCTAGGTCAGTGCCAGGGTTAGTGTTAGGTTCAAGCTCAGGGTCAAAGGTCAAGGTCAGGGTCAGTATTTTCTTCTTTTTTGGTCCGGATTTTTAAAATGTTTAAATTAGTATGTGTCAGTTACTGGCAGGATAAAAAAAAGCAAAATGTGCACTACTGTTTCTGGGCCGTATTACGGGTACAAACAACAACTAACATACACATATAAATAATCAACACAAATTCTCCTGCGCTTGAGGGTAAGGGTGCGGTTATGGATCCATTCTGGACATCCTGGATGGTGTACACCTTGCTGCCCTCAAAGGACTGGGGGAGTCCAAACACTGGATGCAAAGAAAACAAACAGAGGACACACCGGCCTAGTGCATTACCTAAATAACATTTATTGATCAAAATAATAGGTGATTTACTCTCCAAAGACAAATGTATAAAAGCCCATCATAGAGAACAGCGCTGTGCAGTCCGTCTGATACGGCTTTCCACACAGGAACATTGGACCTCCAACAGGCTAACGCACTTCGAGGACTTGCCTCTTCTTCAGAGTCCGGGCTCTGAGGGAGAGGCAAGTCCTAAAAACATGTTAGCCTGTTGGAGGTCCAGTGTTCCTGTGTGGAAAGCCGTATCAGACGGACTGCACAGCGCTGTTCTCTATGATGGGCTTTTATACATTTGTCTTTGGAGAGTAAATCACCTATTATTTTGATCAATAAATGTTATTTAGGTAATGCACTAGGCCGGTGTGTCCTCTGTTTGTTTTCTTAACAAACACGTAGGTTGTATTGCTGCGAGAACCAGTAACAGGAGATTATTTTGGGTTGTTCGTTGGTGGTAGGTTATGGTAGTAGCAAGAAATATACAGCTAAACTATTAAAAATGATTTTTCTTTTTACTACCGTATTTTTCGCTCCATAAGACGCACTTTTTTCCCCCAAAAAAGGGGGGAAAATGTCAGTGCGTCTTATGGAGCGAATATGGATTGGCTAGTCCGGTATTTCCGCCACCGACACCGTGTCAGAATACTGGGCTGGCCGCTCAGCTCTTGTCTGCAGCAGGACCTTACCTGATCCTCGTTCCAGTGCTGTACAGTCTTCCTGTGCCAGCATCTTTAGTGTGGGAACCCAGCTGTGACAGCCAGGTGCCCACTGCACATGCGCGAGAAGAGCTGCGCTTGTGAATGGCTCGGCGTCTTCTGGGACCTGTCATGTGTCCCAGAAGACACCGGGCCATTCATAAAGTGCAGCGCTTCTCAGGCATGCGCAATGGGCACCCGGCTGTCACAGCCGGGTGCCCACACTAAAGGGAGGACAACTCCGCGGAAGTGGGAGCTGGTACCTGCCAAATTCCGGTACCCGCTCCCCCTCCCTCCCCAAACATCAACAATCTCTGGTCATCTCCTGTACTGTCGGCAGTCTCTTGGTCATCCACTGTACTGTCTGCAGTCTCTGGTCATCTCCTGTACTGTCTGCAGTCTCTTGGTCATCCCCTGTACTGTCTGCAGTCTCTGGTCTTCTCCTGTACTGTCGGCAGTCTCTTGGTCATCCCCTGTACTGTCTGCAGTCTCTGGTCATCCCCTGTACTGTCTGCAGTCTCTGGTCATCTCCTGTACTGTCTGCAGTCTGGTCATCTCCTGTACTATCTGCAGTCTCTGGTAATCTGTACTGTGTCCGCAGTCTCTGGTCATCTCATGTACTGTCTGCAGTCTCTAGTCATCTCCTGTACTGTCTGCAGTCTCTGGTCATCTGTACTGTGTCCGCAGTCTCTGGTCATCTCCTGTACTGTCTGCAGTCTCTGGTCATCTCATGTACTGTCTGCAGTCTCTGGTCATCTCATGTACTGTCTGCAGTCTCTAGTCATCTCCTGTACTGTCTGCAGTCTCTGGTCATCTGTACTGTGTCCGCAGTCTCTGGTCATCTCCTGTACTGTCTGCAGTCTCTGGTCATCTGTACTATGTCCGCAGTCTCTGGTCATCTTCTGTACTACGTCCGCAGTCTCTGGTCATCCCCTGTAGTACGTCTGCAGTCTCTGGTCATCTCCTGTACAATGGCTGTAGTCTCTGGTCACCTCCTGTACTGTGTCCATAGTCTCTGGTCATCTCCTGTACTGTGTCCACAGTCTCTGGTCATCTCCTGTAGTGTGTCTGCAGTCTCTGGTCATCTCCTGTACTACGTCCGCAGTCTCTGGTCATCTCCTGTACTGTGTCCGCAGTCTCTGGTCATCTCCTCTACTGTGTCCGCAGTCTCTGGTCATCTTCTGTACTATGTCTGCAGTCCATTGGTTCAGAATATTTTTTTTCTTGTTTTTCTCCTCTAAAACCTCATGGGCAGCACAGTGGCTAAATGGTTAGCACTTCCGCCTGGCAGAACTAGGGTCGTTGGTTCGAATCCCAGCCACGGCACCACCTGCCTGGAGTTTGCATGTTCTCCCTGTGCCTGTGTGGGTTTCCTCCGGGTACTCCGGTTTCCTCCCACACTCCAAAGACATGCTGGTAGGTTAATTGGCTCCTGTCTAAATTGGCCCTAATATGTGTATGTATGAATGTAAGTTAGGGACCTTAGATTGTACGCCCTTTGAGGGTTAGGGAGTGATGTGAATGTACAATATATACAGTGGGGATAAAAAGTTTGGGCACCCCAGCTAAAAATTTGTATTAATGTGCATAAAGAAGCCAAGGAAAGATGGAAAAATCTCCAAAAGGCATCAAATTACAGATTAGACATTCTTATAATATGTCAACAAAAGTTAGATTTTATTTCCATCATTTAAACTTTCAAAATAACAGAAAACAAAAAAATGGTGTCTGCAAAAGTTTGGGCACCCTGCAGAATTTATAGCATGCACTGCCCCCTTTGCCAAGCTGAGACCTGCCAGTGTTATGGATTGTTCTCAATCATTGTCTGGGAAGACCAGATGATGTCAATCTCAAAGGTTTTAAATGCCCAGACTCATCTGACCTTGCCCCAACAATCAGCACCATCCGTTCTTCTAAGCAGTTGTCTAGAAAACTGAAACTGAAAATAGTTGACGCTCACAAAGCTGGAGAAGGCTATAAGAAGATAGCAAAGCGTTTTCAGATGTCAATATCCTCTGTTCGGAATGTAATTAAGAAATGGCAGTCATCAGGAACAGTGGAAGTTAAAGCAAGATCTGGAAGACCAAGAAAAATATCAGACAGAACAGCTCGCAAGATTGTGAGAAAAACAATTCAAAACCCACGTTTGACTGCACGATCCCTCCAGAAAGATCTGGCAGACACTGGAGTTGTGGTACACTATTCCACTATAAAGGGATACTTGTACAAATATGGTCTTCATGGAAGAGTCATCAGAAGAAAACCTCTTCTACATCCTCACCACAAAAATCATCGTTTGAACTTTGCAAATGAACATATAGACAAGCCTGATGCATTTTGGAAACAAGTTCTGTGGACCGATGAGGTTAAAATTAAACTTTTTGGCCGGAATGAGCAAAGGTACGTTTGGAGAAAAAGGGGCACAGAATTTAATGAAAATAACCTCTGTCCAACTGTTAAGCATGGGGTTGGATCAATCATGCTTTGGGGTTGTGTTGCAGCCAGTGGCACAGGGAACATCTCACGAGTAGAAGGAAAAAGGGATTCAATAGAATTTCAGCAAATTTTGGATGGTAACTTGATGCCATCTGTGAAAAAGCTGAAGTTAAAGAGAGGATGGCTTCTACAAATGGATATTGATCCTTAACACACCTCGAAATCCACGGGGGATTACATCAAGAGGTGTAAACTGAAGGTTTTGCCATGGCCTTCACAATCTCCTGACCTCAACATAATTGAAAATCTATGGATAGACCTTAAAAGAGCAGTGCGTGACAGACAGCCCAGAAATCTCAAAGAACTGGAAGACTTTTGTAAGGAAGAATGGGCAAAGATACCTCAAACAAGAATTGAAAGACTCTTGGCTGGCTACAAAAAGCGTTTACAAGCTGTGATACTTGCCAAAGGGGGCAGTACAAGATATTAACTCTGCAGGGTGCCCAAACTTTTGCAGACGCCATTTTTTTGTTTTCTGTTATTTTGAAAGTGTAAATGATGGAAATAAAATCTAACTTTTGTTGACATATTATAAGAATGTCTAATCTGTAATTTGATGCCTTTTGGAGATTTTTCCATCTTTCTTTGGCTTCTTTATGCACATTAATACAAATTTTTAGCTGGGGTGCCCAAACTTTCGATCCCCACTGTATATGTGTAAAGCACTGTGTAAAATTGACAGCACTATATAAGTACCTGAAATAAATAAATAAAACCTAGGTGTGTCTTATGGTCAGGTGCGTCTTATGGAGCGCAAAATACAGTATTTTGGGCCAGTTTTCCTTTTATAATAATAAAAAATAAATCTGGAGATATCCATTACCATTTACCACCAAATGAAGCTCAATTTGTCCTGAAAAAAGAAGGTATAATCCACCTGGATGCACAAAGTAGTTGTGATGATATGTACGGTTTTGCTAACACATGTCAAAGTTGCAAAATTGTGCTTAGGCGTTAAGATTTGTTTTACCCTTAGGCACGAAGGGGTTAAGCATTTGACAGCCTGCACCCATTCAACACTGTGAGACATTGGACCTCTTTCTTGTCGGGATACCTTGAGTGGCACCAAAAGTTATTACATGGTATTGTGAATATATTATTATGTCAAACTGCAGCTTTTAACATTATTTTACATTCATATTACAAAAGACTTAGTATAGCTGGGAGTCATGGAAGTGAATAATGGGACCATGCACTAAGCAGCCCTACAAAATTTGCCACCCCAGATTAAATTGCAGTAGCAAAACACCTCTCTCCATAAACAACATTTTCTAGGCAGCCAGTCACATACTGTACATTTGTTTCTAAAAATAATATATACCAACAGTCCAGTTACATACTGTACACTTCTACATGTTATCATAGGTGTTAGCCAGCACAAATCAAACACTGTACACCTCTGTCTATAGAGCACTTCTGGATACTTTTACTTAGGGGTAAAGATAAGATAAAACTGCTGCACAATACTTTATTATGATATGTTATGTACCCGCATGGACTGGTGAGAAGAGAAGTACAAAGCAGAAATGACTGTCATGTAGAATTTTCTGCTGAATACAGTGCTATACAATAGATACATTGGGGGAATTTACTAATACTGGAGCAGATAAAATCTGGAGTGTGCCATCAATTCACAGTGCATGTGCCGGTGATGTCACCAGCTGCTTCAAGTGTGAATATCTCCTATCATCGCAAATTTAGAAGACATTCACTATACCTACAGCTAAGCCTTCTTATAGGGGAAACCAGACATTGTAAACAAAATAGTCTGACTGACCATTTTAAGATTAACCGCTTCCCAACCACCCTATAACCGAACCACTGCTACAGGGCGGCAGGGCTGCACAAAATCATGTATGTATATATATATATATATATATATATATATATATATATACAGTGAAGGAAATAAGCATTTGATCCCCCGCTGATTTTGAATGTTTGCCCACTCACAGAGAAATGATCAGTCTAAAAATCAAATGGTAGGTGTATTGGAACACTGAGAGACAGAATAGCAACAAAAAATTCAAAAGGAATGCATGTCTAACAAATTATGTACTGATTTGCATGTTCATGAGGGAAATAAGCATTTGATCCCCTTCACAAAACATGACTTAGTACTTGCTGGCAAATCCCTTGTTGGCAATCACAGAGGTCAGACGTTTCCTGTAGTTGACCACCAGGTTTGCACACATCTCAGGAGGGATTTTGGCCCACTCTTCTTGGCAGATCTTCTCCAAGTCATTAAGGTTAGGTGGCTGACGTTTGGCAACTCGAACTTTCAGCTCCTGCCACAGATTTTCAATCGGATTAAGGTCTGGAGACTGGCTAGGCCACACCAGGACCTTAATGTGCTTCTTCTTGAGACACTCTTTTGTTGCCCTGGCCATGTGTTTTGGGTCATTGTCATGCTGGAACACCCATCCACGACCCATTTTCAATGCCCTGGCTGTGAGGGAAGAAGGTTCTCACCCAAGATTTGACGGTACATTGCACCATCCTTCGTCACTTTGATGCAGTGCAGTTCTCCTGTCCCCTTAGCAGAAAAACACCCCCAAAGCAGAATGTTTCCACCACCATGTTTGACAGTTGGGATGGTGTTCTTGGGGTCATAGGCAGCATTCCTTCTCCTTCAAACTGTTGAGTTGAGTTAATGCCAAAGAGCTCGATTTTGGTTTCATCTGACCACAACACATTCAACCAGTCCTCCTCCTCATCATTCAGATGTTCAGTGGAAAACTTCAGATGGGCCTGGACATGTGCTTTCTTGAGCAGAGGGACCTTGCAGGAACTGCAGGATTTTAATCGTTGTCGGCGTAGTGTGTTACCAATTGTTTTCTTGGTGACTGTGGTCCCAGCTGCCTGGAGATCATTGACAAGATCCTCACGTGTAGTTCTGGGATGGTTCCTCACTGTTCTCATGATCACTGACACGCCACTAGGTGAGATCTTGCATGGTGCACCAGACCTAGGGAGACTGACAGTTGTTTTGTGTTTCTTCCATTTGCAAATGATTGCACCAACTGTTGTCACCGTCTCACCAAGCTGCTTGGCGATAGTTTTGTAGCCCAGTCCAGCCTTGTGTAGGTCTACAATCTTGTCCCTGACATCCTTGGACAGCTCTTTGGTCTTTGCCATGGTGGAGAGTTTGGAATCTGATTGTTTGATTGCTCCTGTGGACAGGTGTCTTTTACTCCCTTTAAGAGACTGCTTCTAATCTCAGCTTTTTACCTGTATGAAACACCTGGTAGCCAGAAATCTTGCTGAATGATAGGGGATCAAATACTTATTTCCCTCATGAACATGCAAATCAGTGCATAATTTGTTAGACATGCGTTTCTTTTGAATTTTTAGTTGCTATTCTGTCTCTCAGTGTTACAATACACCTACCATTCGATTTTTAGACTGATCATTTCTTTGTGAGTGAGCAAACATTCAAAATCAGCAGGGGATCAAATACTTATTTCCTTCACTGTATATATATATATATGTGTGTGATTTTGTATTTTTGACTAAGGGGCACGTGCATGCCATGCACGCTCTACCCGCGCTGCCATTGATGGCTACAGCTGTCAGTCACTGGGTCCCAGCCAGAGATTCCCCACTGGCACCCGGCGATCACTGAGGAACACTGACAGGGGAGTGGTCTGTATGTAAACAATACAGATCTCTCCCCTGTCAGCACTAGCACGGTGATTTGTACTGCTCTGCATAGCAGAGCAATACAAAGCAGCATGCTTATACAGTAAAACACAACACACAGTAAAACACACAGCACACAGTTAACCCTTTGATCACCCCAGATGCTAACCCCTTCCTGCCCAGTGTCATTAGTACAGTGTCAGTGCTTTTTATTGGCACTGATCACTGTATTAGTGTCACTGAGGATGTCAGTGACAGTTAGTCAGGTCCCACCCAGTGTGAGAATGCCCGACGCAGTCTCGCTATAAGTCGCTGCAACCATTACTAATATTGAAAAAGAAAATTCCATATACCACCATTTGTAGACACTATAATTTTCACGTAACCCAATTAATTTACACTTATTGGGATTTTGTTTTAGCAAAGACATGTAGCAGAAATTTTGGCCTAAATTTATGATGAAATTAGATTTTTTACATTTTTTTACTAGTTATGTTTTATATCAAAAAGTCTAAAATATAGTTTTTTTATAAAAATTGTCCATTTTTTTTTGTTTATAGTGCAAAAAAATAATAAATAAACGAACGAAACCAGCGCTCCAGTCTTCATATAACCAAGGAGATGCCAAAATGCCAACCGAAGAGGTGCTGCCCTTCTAAGATCAGGAAATCTGACCACTAGTGGAAAAGAACAGACAAGGGCGCACTCTCATCGTGCATTACCGTGGTAGAACACGTGTTTATTGAATAAAAAGAGGATATATACTCACAAACCAACGTGATATAAGGCAGTAAAAGTAGTCCACAAAGACAGTCACAATGCATCTGTGTCTAATGATGCAGATAAACTGACGCGTTTCGGGAGCTCTGAGGAAGGGGGTTCAGCTCCCGAAACGCGTCAACTTATCCGCATCGTTAGACACAGATGTATTGACCCCCCCCCAAAAAAAAAACATTTAGGCTTGATTAACATTGTAAGTGGAAAATGCAGGAAACATAATATTATTACTCCCAGGGCTGAGTCTTGCCAGAGCTGATTTATAATACAACTTATAAAAAGGTGACCTACCTCAAGGTTGCTTTCTGCAACTTCCTGCAGCCAGTAGTAGCACAAAATTCCAATAATTGAGATTTTCAGAATAATATTTCTATAGAAGGCATAACCATATATATAAAAAGTCAGAATTGTTATTTCAGTTTTGTATCACAAATATAACAGAAGAAAAACCTCACCTCATAATCTCCACATAGATCTCATGGCGGGGATACTTGAATTTCTCCACAAGGCCAAACATGGCAAAGACTAGGGGCATGACGAGATTAATGATGGAGACTACCACTGGAACCAACAATGTTGCTGCTTGCTTCGTTACCGTATTCAAATTGGATTTCTGTTGAAAGAAAAAACACACACGTAACAACTATAATAGAACAGTACTAGGAATATTAGATTTTCAGGACAATCTCAGACTGGATGTAATCTTGAAAGATGAAATACTTAAATTGGAGTATTTTTACCTGCCAAAGGATATGTCCATTGATGGATGGATAGATGGCACGACCTGTCTTAGAACCTAACTTTTCTTTATTATTATTAATTATTATTGTAAATCCAACATTTCTGTTTCAATAATTCTTATTTAATTTGCAAAATATAACACGGTGAGCACCAATTCTGCTTACGCTGGGGGTTCCACATAAGGCATTATAAAACATGCTTTGTACCATGGTGCGAAAGAAGAACAAAAACAACGTGAGTGAAACAAATAAATGGGAAGGCCTAAATGAGGACCTTGTGGCATACTGTTACAAACACCGATGAATAGGGTTCCCATCAATAGTGCAATTCAAAACTAAAAGAAAGGGGGTTGGGGGAAAGAGACCTTACAGAAGAAGAAACTTAAAAAAAGAGGGACAAGAGACGAGGGAGGGGGGAAGGGAGAGGAAGGCAGGGGGAACATGGACCTGGGACTGTTGCAAATGTCAGTCATAAACGCCCAATGCCTGCCGGATGAAGCAAGGAGAAGGAGTACTCGAGCCAAGGTTTCCAAATCTTGAGGTAAACCCAGCATTTCATATTCCTGATATGTACCTGCTGTACCATGTATATGAAAAAGTATCCTGTTCTCTTTGTATTGCTTCCTTTGTGTGAAATCCCTGGTGTTAATAATAATAGCAAATCCTCCTGCACTTAAATGGATAATCTCTAACCCTAAACTGCTCACACTCAAACCTATACCCAATAGGTGTACATGAGATAAACAAAAATTATATATAGTGTGGCACTAATAACACAATAAAAATCGTGCAAGTGATGAAGTGAATGCGTGGTGGTGAATGCGTGGACCCTTGTGGTCATTGTAAGTAGGTGAGGGGGCATTTTGGCCACTTGAGGATTTTCACTATTGCTGTGACCACGCGTTCACTTCATCACTTGCACGATTTCGTTGTTGGAGCACGTGTATATGTTTTCATCAATTTTGGACATTTTTGTGTATTTATTTTGTGTTTATGAGCAACAATTGTGCACTTTTATTTATGTTGACATTTGGATGTGGTTAAGTGTGTTTTTGTGGCACTTATCACTTTTGTATAGGTTTTGTATCCCCCTGGCAGGGAATTCACTTTTACTTACTTGCACTATTGTATTTGAGATTGTTTGATCCCTCAGTTGTGGATATAGGGTTGTGTTTTCACTAATCTACAGGATTTATTCCTTTTTCTCACATTGTCACTGTATAATATTTCACCAATAGATCCTGGAAGGATCATACCGCTATTTTTTAAAATTATTTTACATTTGTATGTTGTATTATTTTATTGTGTTATTAGCGCCACACTATATATAATTTTTGTAAATCCCTGGTGTTACTGCCAGTCCCTCCGTTCTATTTAAAACCGACCATACTAGGCATGAGAGTGGCAGTGTTGTGGCTGAACTGGGAGCTAATCCAATAATCAGACCTAGTGCTGGCATGCCCGCCCAGCATACACACACAGGCATTCATTGGAAGATCAGTGGACTGCAGTTTCTCCTCCCTGTGCACCCTATGGAGCTCAGAACAAAGGGGATGTGATCAGATATTTATATATATATTTTTAATATGTATATACAAATGTTTTGCCTTTCATTTCTATTTAAAAACTGAATGAGTTGTTTTACATGTTGAGGACTCACTTATACTTTAAGTCAGCCCTCAAAATTTTCACTCGGCTGCTCACATTCGGTAAGTGAAAATAAACTGAGGGCGAGTGTGAAGCCGCATCGGGGTTCACACTCGCCCTCATTGGGGTTCACACAGGGCAGGCGGGGTTATACAGGAGCCAAGTCTCCTCCCAGTCTCTGTCCCCAGTGTGGAGCTGTATCATGATATGGGGGCGGGTGCCACCGGCAGGCAGGGTTGTACAGTTGCCGAGTCTCCTCCCAGCTTCTGTCCCTAGTGTGGAGCTGCATCATGAGTGGGGGGTAGGTGCCGTAGGTGGGCGGGGTTATACAGGAACCGAGTCTCCTCCCAGCCTCTGTCCCCTGTGTGGAGCTGCATTGTGAGTGGGGGGGGTGACACCAGTAGGTGGGGTTATACAGGACCCGGGTCTCCTCCCAGTCTCTGTCCCCACTGTGGAGCTGCATCGTGAGTGTGGGGGGCGGGTGCCACAAGCAGGGAGGTTTATACAGGAGCTGGGTCTCCTCCAGGTCTCCTCGCAGCCTCTGTTCCCCGTGTGGAGCTGCATCGTGATGGGGGGCGGGTGCCCCGTTTATGTTTGTTAATATTTATTTTTGTAACTTAATTCTGCATAAAACATTTAACAGTGTCATTTCATGAGATAATTTACTAGGCAGTGTTTAGGGGTGGAATTAGGGGTGGAGCAGGGTAGGGACTGGGTGGGGCAACTGGTGGCAAGTAACACTGAAGGTCTGTCTATTAGCTCAGGACTTGAAATTTCGAGCCCTGCTTTAAGTAATAGATTGCCGGTTTTGTCCCTGCACCAGGCCTGTAATAATTGTACAGTGAAGATGCAGCAACAGAATGAGGAGTTTATCTTCATGTCACTCTGCTCTCTCCTCCTATCAGCATATCCCTGCTAGCAAATGTGTGGTGCAGGACAACTGATTAGCTCTTTGTGCTGTTTCTCCATCTTCCGGTCTGAACATCATTGTAGAGGGGTAGCAAGAGACTGATGCAAAATTATATTCAGTTATGTACACTAATTGCTATATTGCTGGTAGGTTAATTGGCTCCTGTCTAAATAAGTCCTACTATGTCTATGTATGTGAGTTAGGGAACTTAGATTAAGCTTTTTAAGGGCAAAAAATGATGTGAATGTAAAATATATATGTAAATTGATGGCACTATATACCGTAAAAGACGCACTTTTTTCCCCCCAAAAAAGGGGGGAAAATGTCAGTGCGTCTTATGGAGCGAATATGGAGCGGCCAGCCTGGTATTTCCACTGCCGCGACCGTGTCAGAATACCGTGCCGGCCGGTCAGCTCTTTTCTGCAGGAGGACCTCACCTGATCCTCGGTCCAGCGCTGTGCAATCTTCCCGCGCCGACATCTGTCAGCCACGTGCCCACTGCACATGCGTGAGAAGCGCTGCATTTTGTGAATGGTCCAGCGTCTTCTGGGACACATGACAGGTCCCAGAAGATGCTGGGCCATTCACAAAGCGCAGCGCTTCTCACGCATGTGCAGTGGGCACACGGCACAGCTAAAGGGAGGACAACTCCGCGGAAGTGGGAGAGGGTACCTGTCAAATTCAGGTATCCGCTCCCCCTCCCTCCCCAAAGGTCCGCAGTCTCTGGTCATCCCCTGTACTGTCTGCAGTCTCTGGTCATCCCCTGTACTGTCTGCAGTCTCTGGTCATCTGTACTGTCTGCACTCTCTGGTCATCCCCTGTACTGTCTGCAGTCTCTGATCATCTATACTTTCTGCAGTCTCTGGTCATCTCCTGTACTGTCCGCAGTCTCTGGTCATCTGTACTGTCTGCAGTCTCTGGTCATCCCCTGTACTGTGCCCGCAGTCTCTGGTCATCTCCAGTACTCTGTCCGCAGTCTCTGGTCATCTCCTGTACTGTGTCCGCAGTCTCTGGTCATCTCCTGTACTGTGTCCGCAGTCTCTGGTCATCTCCTGTACTGTGTCCGCAGTCTCTGGTCATCTCCTGTACTGTGTCCGCAGTCTCTGGTCATCTCCTGTACTATGTCCGCAGTCTCTGGTCATCTCCTGTACTATGTCTGCAGTCAATTGGTTCAGAATTATTTTTTCCTGTTTTTCTCCTTCAAAACCTAGGTGCGTCTTATGATCAGTTGCGTCTTATGGAGCGAAAAATATGGTAACTTCCTGAACTAAATATTTAATATATGTATAGTTATATTTTGAGACAAATGGATGTTTTACAGTATCGCTGTGCAGAGATGCAGATGATGCCTGTTTCAGCAATGAAGGCGTTGGTTGGAGTCAGATCGGTGTTGCTCACAAAGGAGAGCGCAGGTCTGTCTGGCTGTAGAACCAGGCTGATGTCAGAGGTTTAGACTGAGGCTGTTCTGTCATAAGAATTAATAGACAGAGTTGTACCACAGAATAACCAGGGCACAGAAATACTTTAGGTTCAATGCCAAACAACCCCTGCAAGGGCAGAAACTACACTGTGTTAACTTGTGGATGACAAAAGAGGGCAGAAACCCCTAAAACACATTCTGTTGAGTGGACAGAGCCCTGGGAAAAAACTCAATTTAAAGTTCAATCAATATAAAATAAATATCCTAATACCTTATTGCTACTTTCAGCTACTAGCAGACTCTGCTCTTTTTGTTATCATAACCAAGATTTACTGCCTTTTGGGAAAACCACACAGCAACCAGCTAGGGATGGGCTAAGCTTCCTAATGACACAGGTCCAATGGGTCCAACAGGTCCATGTCCAGCTGTGGCCACCTCCCAAGCTGCACGTAACAAAGGGGCGAGGGTGCTGGTGACATCATTAACCTGCAACCAGCCCGCAGCCTGTGGGATAGTGTGAACCCATGGTAAGACTACTGTAGCAGGCTCCTTGTACAAGAGGATTCAGAAGGAATCACATGTTCAGCAGTCAGTCCTTTCTCTCTCTCTCCTATTTTGTAAAACCTGGGCATTCTGCCAAGTTCATGACTCATCCACTACACAGCAAAGAACGCTGGGAGGGGGAGGAAGCAGGAAGTGAAGGGGAGAACAGAGAGACAGGAGGCTGGAGAAAAGACAGGGACATGTGGAGCCCGCCCAAGCAGAGGAGGAGGCACTACAGCACTCAGCGCGGATAGAGGGACCCTGCTGTGTGTTCAGAGTCTGGTGAGCTGTCCCCCTGGAGAGAGTAAGACACACCATTTACACTTTGCATATAGACTGGGACATCCGCACCCCACTACTGGGATCTCACCCATCCGGGGCCCTGTGCAAGCCACAGATCCTCCTGCCTGCTTTGCCCCGCACCACCAGTGTAATTGAGACTGTCTGCCCCGGGGACTGACACATACTGGGAGATTGCATCCTGCGACT